>NW_018480067.1:172012-332598 GCF_002113885.1 Mizuhopecten yessoensis | reverse complement strand
CAACCCCCCCAACCCCCCCAACCCCAAAATACTCCTCTTTACCCCCTACTGTTCTCTCCACAAACACTTGCCTCCTCCTAGGTATGTGTAAGACAAGTGGTCATATAAAGCCTCCTAGACTGTAATGGACAGTGACGGTTTTATAGCTGACCATTACACAACTAGGTCTTGCCAGTGTAATTAGGGCCTGATGACCAGGGTTGTAATGTCCAGTAGATAAGCAAGCAATGACCATTACTTCGGACAGGTCAGATGTATCACTAAGAGGAGATGCTCATTTAGTTTGTACTGGAATATTGGACCAGTCAGTGTTACACTAGATACAGGGGTCTGTAAAACTTTACAAGGATACTTGTGATACTGGACACTTTGACTGGTCAGTGTAGCGGTCAGTGTAGCACAAAGGTAGGTATTCTTACTCACATGATGGTTATGTATGGTAAGCCCATGCCTGGTAATAAGCCCATCCAAATCTATAACATTTCAGTAAAAGTGAGAGCTTATGCTATTTCATTGTCCTGTTGTAAGCTCACCCGGTTACTTTGAGAGACAGAAAATGTTTGGCCATCTGATTTCTAGGATATATACTGAATGCATTTCTGCTAAGCATTGCATCTGGATGTGGGTCATTATATTTGAATGTCAGTGGGTAACTACAGAATAAAAAGCAAACAATAGAAATAACATTTTGATGACAGACAAGTTACGATAGCTAAAAGTGTATCATTGGTCTGAAGTTTTAGACATTTCTGTAAACTTTTACTATTGTATAGTAAAAGTTAGGATTTCTGGGGGGGGGGGGGGGGGGGGGGGTCATGTTAATCTGTTTTGTTAAGGAACAAGGAAATAATTATAAAAAAGAAGGAAGCACATAGTGATATTCCAGTGAAACAGGAACAATTTACTATGTGATACATTATGAGCTCTGTCATGATAGAACGAATCCCTGTATTACGATCTACACCTTGGTTACAACCTCAGGACTGGCCATGCTGGCCATGGTCAACCAAGTGTTCACCTTCACTGGACCAGAGTCCCTACCCTGACATGTACAGATGAGTTTGTCACTTGGGTGGTCATTTCAGCATGACAAGAAGGAAATAGTAAAGGATTTCTAACGTGGCTGGTCTCCGTGAAGTCTGCATCTGTTGAGAAGAGTTTACTAAAAAAAAATGGGGGGAAGTTGAAATATGAATTATTTTTCTTTTGCTTCAGATTACAATAACATACATGTAAATATTGTGAGATGTATGTTGAGATTTGTCATTTAGAATGAATATGTCTGATAGGTTTTCAACAGTAAATATTAGGGTTAGATATCTATGTATTATATTGCTCTAGTTGACATTCACTACTAATATATATAAACTGTATTTACTTTACAACAGATGTGAAATAAGTTATTACAACCTAATTTATCACTCTTATTGGACCGAATGTTAGCATGCAGGGGTTCTTAATGTGGGAGTAGTACCTGGAGAAAACCCACATGGTACGGCAGGTGACCCAATACCTTTTCATGTCCGATCAGGGAACCATACACCCTGTGCGTGTGTTATCCATAGTCACCCTTCCGCCCCTACTATTTTAAACTAATTTACTACTAATATCAATCCTTTGCATTATGGATAGTAGCAATGCATCACAAATTCTTTAAATAGACATAGTACATATGTGTCTTAATGTTTGATTGCTGTTTACAATACATAATTAATCTTATAAAAAATGTTGTTAAGCTCTTTGCCAAAGTATGGATTAAGTTATAATATTTGTATTGATATAACATTTAACTGACCATTACACATTCATTTCTAACAAATAAAGGTGAACCGTATGTAATTTTATTCACAAAGATTTTTTTAACCATATGTAATTTTATTCACAAAGATTTTTTTAAAACAATCAACTTCGTATGTTTTCATTATTTGTTGTTACAAAGTGAAGTACATTAATTATGTAAATTTAGAAACAAATCTACATTTTCAGTTTTTGTATCAAAGAAATGACACTTGAAGTATCTTTTATAACTTAATTAGTTTCTCCTTTGAGAGAAAACAAAGAGAATTAATCTTCCGAAACTAAACTTGGCATTGTAAGTGAAACAAAAACAGTCTACTTTAAGTACAACAAGAATAGTTGACTTAACGGTCTATGTTTATAGTATAAAACCACCTTGAGCTTGGGGGGAGATGGCTGAGGGTAATTTATGATGGTATACATATGAGTGAGTTGGGCTGTACCTGGACTGGTGACTAAACCTTTGATTCAGATGAAGAGGTGGAGATGGTATCACTACTCATTCTGGTTGTCACTCCACCCTGCCTTCTGGTCTCTCTCACCAACAGGCTTTAAATCTCACTCGCCAACAAGCTTTAAAACAACAGTTTGGTTCATATCGCAAAAAACTTTGGAGAGTGCATTACAGAAAACTTATGTGTTGGATTAGTGAAAAGTAGGAGCCGGAGAGATTGCAGGTACTAATGCTGAAGAATACATGTTTGTTCTTCATTTTGAGACTGTTCATTAGCCTGCTGGGTATGGGACTTGAGTTTATGTTGGGATGAATTGCATTATAGAAATTTTCTGTGCAGTTGTTTTGTGTGTATATCTCCAGCCTTCGATTTCTTATAGAAATCATAAGAATTGTGGAATGAAGAAACAAATTATTTTACAGTCTACATTTGAGGTCAACGTACAGAGTAAGATATATGAACATATTTTATGCCGAATTACACTTTGGGATTTGAATTGACTCACATTCTGCTCAAGAATGTTACATTGTGTCAACGTTCACTTGCAGGATATAATTTTATTTCAGTTATTTTCCGTTTGATGGAATTATTACCTGTTGTATTGTTTAACAAAGTTATGATCAAAGTTCCTGTTTGTGTTTTTCAGGAGTTTGTGCTGAGTGCGCCTGGACGTCACCATCTCAGAGTAGCTGTACACAACCAGTTTGGAAGACTGCAGAAGACATGGACAATAGTGAGTAACACATTTTCCTCTTGTGTTTTAAGGAATCAGATGATTTGCCACGAAGCAAGTTTTATTCCAGTAATATTTGAGGTGGCATTACAGAGTTTGTAATGAGCTAGATCTCGCCTAATTTATTGTACGTGTCACATTTTTTTTTTTTTTTTTTTAAACATTCAAAATGTCAGAATAATTATGTAATTAGATATGATTTATGGACCATATTTATAAGCCATTCAAGCATACCCAGACTACTGTCTCCTTTAATAAAGCTCAGTCAGGCTTTTCGGAACCCAGTCCTCATTTTCCCCCTTCCTTTCCAACCCTTGAAGCTGTCTTCATATGGCCTAGTATAACGTTGTTGTACATATATCATACCTCATACCAGTCCATAAGCCTTTTCCCAATCAACTACCCCTTTCACAGTCCTTCTCTTATCCATTTCCTTACCCAACTCCTCAAATTGTCTCCCTTCCCTGACAACCCTTTGTTAATACCCTTTCCTCCATTTTTCCATCATTTCCCATCATTCCTTAAAATGCTTCCTGCCAGGGTCTTTTTGATGACCTCCCGTTACCAGTCCTCAAGTTCCTCTCCACCAACTCTTCAAAAAGCCCCCCCCCCCCCCCCCTCCATTTTAAATACTTCCTCTCCCTTGATCCTTCAGTACACCTTCCTGAGGAGACTTCCCTTTAACCCATTCACATTTGAACCTTACCAAATCAAAGACTGGGCAAGTCCAGTTTAAATATGTAGGGGTGAATGGGTTAAATGCCAACCCATTTCCCCAGGACTCCTCTAACCTCCAAACCCTTTGTCCTATCATCCCATAACTCTAACTCATCGACCACCATACTTCCCTTTAAATCCCCCCCCCCCATTGCCGCTTTGTAAGACTTGGATTTTACAGACAAATTATACACAGAAAGTTGGCTGTATCTAAGCCAGGCCAGTGATTTTACTTATAGGACTGTTTACCTCATTGAACATATGGAAATTATTTCTCACTATTCCAGAAGGTTGCACTGCCTTCACTCCTCTGTGTAGTGTGTTTATTCAGGTATTCAGTAAAAGCTAGCTCCAGGGTCATCTAGACGATATCTATGAATATGGATAATATTATACGGAGATAAAGATTCTTGGATCAAATCATGAAAAAAAACTGTGCATGTGGTAATGACTTTGAAAGCCTATTTGAATGACTACCAGAGGACAAAATAGTTACGATATCTTGGCAAGTTTTTGTTTTAAAATATTGTAGTTATACAATTATCAGCATTCTTCTTTCTGAAATTGATATCTTAAACTGATTGCAAAAAAACATTTCTTAAAATTTTAGTCCAGAGATATTTATTTGCCTTTCTCAAACATTTTAAAATTTTACAAAAATATGTTGTTTGATCCAAAGTATTTGAATTTGAGAAATCATGCTGTCGTACCATTGTTAATACCAGTGTTAACATGTGCCTATGATTAATGGGGCAGATTTTTGATAGATTCTCCACATCTTCCCATCTATCGGAGATTTACTGTACATTAGACCACCAGACCGTCCCTGTCTCTCCTCATCAATCCATTGTGTTTATTGTTCTTATCCCACACACACCAAAACATCCTGTCAGCCCTGTCTGATAGACACTAGGCTCTGGTCGTTTAGAAGTTTAAGAACAAGTTTTGAGATACAAAAGTGACAACGGACCACCTGTCTTGAAAAAATAAATCATCGGCAGGTGTTTCATACAATCATTTTGAACCTTGTTTTACTTTTATCAATTGTAACTCTAAAACTGTAGTTTCCATGTAGGACCTGTTTAGTGCTGACACACAATGGTCAACCTTGAATAGTTTTGAAGTTGGAATTTGAAACTTTTTTCCCACAAGGGAATCTGGCGCATTTTGATGAAAAGCCTGTGGCAATTAAAATAATGCATATCATCTGCAAACCTCAGATAAATTGTCTTTTAAATTCTTTTGAAGAACTGTCAAGTATGTTAACTATATTTGATTTTACAATAAGGGAAATCCTGGTGAAATTTACCTGTGTTTTGGTCATAATTAGGCATGTGTACAGGTCATGAAATAGATTTTACAGCTCCTGTGGAGAAATAAATTACGAGGTCATCACTGTCATCTCGAATACATAAGGAGGGCATCACTGTCATTAACTGGTATTTATCACCTCAATCAACACACCAATAAACATTTGGGAGAAATGTTAGAAAAGTAAATTATCTTTCATCCTTCCTACTTTAAACTGAACTATTGACCAAAGATTGTGTTGAAATTGGGAATAGTATGGCACGTTGTTAGTTAGAATCACTATCAACACATTACAGGCATGCCAAATTTATTGAAAAAAAAAGATAATTTCCCTGCTCTTTCAAAATTTTACTTCTTGAAATTCCATTTTAACATTTCTGATTTAATTATTGTATATGTATGACTTATACTTCAGAATAATTAAAACTGTACCTTATTTAGTGTCTTTGCAGCTAAACCAAAATATCTTATGAACATCTTTTGAAATAACCAAGAGGTTTTGTTTGTCTGAGTTAGATTAAAAAAATCTTCATTGATCAAGGTATTCATGATATCTGAGGCTTACAATAATGATATATATTCATATCTGAAGCTCATTATAATGTAATTCATCTATGTTATTAATAATAGAAATATCCATAAAAAAAATATGTACACACAAATATCATGCTCAAAAATTCAATTTATGCAGACCAACTTCATGTTAGAATAATGTTCTGTTAAAGTATCCTCAAATCCCTATCAGACATTAATTAAGAAAGTGTTGATATGTTTTTCAGTAAAATGTAATTAGCCTGTGTGTGGTTGATGGGAAATCCTGGAGGAGCCCAAACACATGGTCCCTCCCCATAACCCAGACAGTCGTTAAACCATTCTCTGGAGATAGTGATGATAGGTCAGGTACAGCCGATGACCTTTGGTTTTAGAGGTTATATGTCAGTCAGTTGTCAGTTTCATCGCGTTTCTTAAAGATGCTTTGTTTTTCTTAACACTTTCCAGGTTTTGACATTAAGGAGCAAAACTTTTCACCTTTGCTTTTCTCCTCATTATATTTTGTGCTGATCTGTTTCTCAAAGATGCTTTGTTTTTCTCGACACTTTCGTGAGTTTGACGTCAAGCAGTTCAACTTTTTACCTTTGTTTTTCTCATCGTTATCTTTTGTACTGATCGTATATTGTTTCCAGAGTTATTAAAGAATTACTTCTTTTATAATAAGGTTCAAATGGATTGTGATGATACACTTACGATACAGTGTAATGTATAAGATGTATCTGTTCTCTGCAGTTTGTGGTGCAGAGATACTTGGACGACCCAACCTTTACCATGACAACTGGGTCCAAGGATGTTGTCTCCCCTGGAGAACCAATCAGATTTCTGGTGGCCCTGGAAATCACTGCTCGTATCGGAGCGACCCTGGAGGTTGAGTTCGGTGACGGAGAACATCACAGTACAGAACTGAAGGACACCAATTCCACATCTATGGCCCTTTACTCTGACCATGGTCCGATGATGGTCGTCGCTAGCTACGGACAGGGGTGTCGCCTGCAGGTTCAGTTTGAACATGCCTATCACCGCCAGGGAACCTATCGGCCACACATGACTGTGTATAATGGCAACGATAGTGTTAACAACAGGCAACAAAATGTTACTGGAAAGTTCCAAGGGTATATACGAGTCATTAATCGGTTAAATGGTGCAAGACTTGAATCGAAGCATACCGTTGCCGTTGGACAAATTTCAAAATTTCAGGTAGAGTTAATGTCCCCTTCTTTAAATGTGTCGTACCATTGGTCGATAATGGACGAACACGACAATGACCTTGGTATGATGAACACCAGTGTTAACCATATATGGTATAACTTCTCTGAAGCCGGTGTGTATCAAGTCAGTGTTAGAGCAGCCAACATCATCAGCGAGGTCCAGACAGCGACAACTATAGTTGTCCAGGAGCCTCTCACTGACCTCCAACTGACCTGTAACCCTAAAACATGTATCAGGGTTGACCAATTGCTGCGTTGTTCAGCAACAGTTGTTCATGGTAGTAATCCAAAATTTATCTGGAAAATCCCAAACAGGCACACTATTTTGTCTTCCGTTACAAAACAACATGGTTTATCGATGGCTAATTACACATTTGACATGCGTGGTCGATTTAACATCAGTGTGCAGGCCAAGAATGATGTGAGCGACATTACCAAGTCTGTTGACAGTTTGATCTGTGTCCAGGAACCCGTCACCTGTGTCAGCATCGAGAGCTATGGACCCGTCCCCCTCGGTAGAGCGACAGAATTTGAAATCACAGTTGCACCTATGACGTTCGTCATGTTTAAATTTGAATCTGGACTTGACCGCCGTCTCTGGGAGTCTGTGACAGTTCAGCAGTTTTTACAGGACGATGGATTCTACGTTGCCTACGAGTTTGAACAGGCTGGTATCCATGATGTCACAGTGACTGCCTACAACAACGTCTCTAGTGCATCTCATTCAATCAAGGTTTTAGTCATGAGGGCGGTACCTCCTCTAGATGTCAAGGTCATTGGTGCGGCTATGGTTGGCAGGCCAACCACACTCCAGATCATCCCCAAATGTAAGTTATATGGGAAAAAAGTTCAAAAAACGATTATTTGAGATTATTAAAACCATTTAATATTTTGAAGTCTTTATTAAGTAATAATTTCTTTTCACTGATAAACCCAAGGGGAGCATAAAAATAAAAGGGGGATAACTGTGTCTCACAGATTATTTCATGATTACAGAAATAAGGAAGAGATTTTGAACTTGTGTATAGGAGCCTAATCTAAAGTTAAACAAGGTTGTATCAAGTATAAACGTGTTATCGGTAATTTGATAGTTTATAGTACATTTCTCATTTTACATGACATGAATCACCTTTCAGATAACTTGCACACAAAGAAAAACTATCAAATATCTTTTTAAATGGTAATTTGGGTGTGGTTAATAAATGCATTACACGTTTGAATGGTTTATGAGAATGTAGTGCAATTTAGAAATATTAGACAGCACTAAAAAGTGTTTTTAAAGGGAGATAATTCAATACAAGTTACTTCTATAAAGTATAAAGTGGGATAAATCCGTAAGATAAACTAAATGTAGAATGTAGAATATCTGTTTCAGGGCCATATGGTGTGACCGACAACCTAGAATATGAGTGGCACATAGATAATTATACTCTGTATGGAACTGGTTCCACCATCGTGACAACGACCTTCAACAGGCCAGGGTACCACCAGGTCAACGTTACAGCAGCAAACTTTGGTAAGTTTCCCTTGTGGTTACCGTGACAACCAGAGTAAACTAACAGCAGCTGTCCGTTTCACCAACTCCATTTGTAGATAAAGTCAGTTTCACCTTTATTTTTTTTGCAAATGAAAAAACCTGCTGATGCTACAGCTGTATCAAAGAATGAATTTTTAAGGAATTTCTTGACCTTTTGGATGACCTTATTGATAGCCTTGAACTATGTAACACCATTGATCTGCCTTAATTATAACTTGTTCTGAAAAGATTAATGGCCTTGACATTGGTGACAACCTTGACCTGTATAACTAACTTGTTCCGTGTGAAATTAATGGCCTTGACATTGGTGACAACATTGACCGTTATAACAAGCTTGTTCTAGTAAGATTAATGGCCTTGACATTGGTGACAACCTTGACCTGTATAACTGACTTGTTCTGTGTGAGATAAATGGCCTTGACATTGGTGAGAACCTTGACCTGTATAACTAACTTGTTCCGTGTGAAATCAATGGCCTTGACATTGGTGACAACATTGACCGGTATAACAAGCTTGTTCCAGTAAGATTAATGGCCTTGACATTGGTGACAACCTTGACCTGTATAACTAACTTGTTCTGTGTGAGATAAATGGCCTTGACATTGGTGACAACCTTGACCTGTATAACTAACTTGTTCCGTGTGAGATTAATGGCCTTGCCATTGGTGACAACATTTATCGGTATAACAAGCTTGTTCCGGTGAGATTAATGGCCTTGACATTTGTGACAACCTTGACCTGTATAACTAACTTGTTCCGTGTGAGATTAATGGCCTTGACATTGGTGACAACATTGACCGGTATAACTAACTTGTTCTGATGAGATTGACAGCCTTAGCCTTAATGACAACCTTGCCTTGTGTTAGAACTTAGTGATAACATGAAGTTGTGTGGTATCTTTGACGTGATGAATAGGCTTAAAGGCCAGGGGGATGGGGTATAAAAGGGAGACAACTTCAGAAAATGGATGAATATGTAAAACTTTGGCTGCCTTCACTCCAGAGAAAGATTTTCTTCAAATTCAGATTTTTCAAAACAATATTTGATACAGATTTTGTCATGGCTACAGAGTTTTTTGGTGAAGAATCTAATTATGGTTATTATTTTCTTTGCAAAAATTTAATAAGGTAATATTCCTAATGTTAAATATGGTGACAACCATGGCCTGTGTAACATCCGTGACCTTGAGGACAACCTTGACCTGTTACGAGGACAACTTTTACCAGTACAATGTATTCCTCATTTACTTGGCAGATTGTAATTATCTTGGTGACGGCTTTACCAACTGAGTAATATCTCGACCTGTGGATCTAATTTGATTTGGGAAAACAACCATGACTAGTGCTAAATCATTGACTTTGGGCAAATTTGGACAATGTTAACTTGGGATATATCCTAGACCTTAAATCTAAGGTTCAATGTAACCATGATCATACCTCATTAAATGTGAATAGTCAGGTGTTGTAGTGGTAGTGGTTGGCTCAATCGCCTTTCATGAAGACAGCTGGGTTTTGATTTCTCGAACACAGACATAAAAAGGTGGGGGGGGGGGGGGGGGGACACCTTCCCGACCAAGTGAGTGGATTTTCTCTTTGCTCCAGCTTCTTCCAATATTAAAACCCCCTGCACATTTCAACTGAACCCACAAGAGTGATTAGTAAAGTTTATAACTTTGTTTCATCATTTTTGGATAAAAAATAAAATATTTATCTAAGATTTCCAAAGTCACCTTTTCTAATCTGGTGACATGTCTGCCTAGAATTTTGCTATCCCAATGTAACAGGCATTTCACAGGTTCACTTACTAAATCTTGTATCGAGTCTTTGATATTTTTTCCCCAACACAACCTACACAAACCACCATAACAATATCTGAGTAGAACATGATGTAACTAATATCATATAAAGAAGGATGGGAGATTGACTTGTAATCAGGTAAAACTAGAGTTATCAATCTTGATCAGTCTGATGATTCATGGGAAGTGATGATCAAGTATGTAGGATGTCTCACATGAAATGATGCAACACCATATATATCATGTGAGTAATAATTAATTAACGTAAAATAAGTCGAGCGACAAGAAATTACCTTCTCAGCATGTTATACTCTCGACAAATATTATAGTACAACATCCATATGTACAAACTGGATTACCACTGACAAACTAACTCATTCACCCCTAAATTTTCATAATGAACTATTCCAACCTTTGAATTGGAAGAGTTTAAATGTGTGTTCAGGGGTAATTGAGTTAAGATGAAGGATTACTGATGAAATTCTTGTTAAGCTTTGGGTAAACAGCAAAACTCTGGTTAGAAGGTACAGATTCAGGTTTTATTTTTACGTAACAATATAAGAAATAGTGTGATAGACCCAGGAAGAGGATGTTGATGTTGGAAGGGTTTGGTTGGTCTAACAAGGTGTAAGAACATCTGTTTATCATCCCACTCCCGGCAACGTTATAAGTATGGTGAACTTCACGTAAAAGTGCAAAGAAAACAAATTATATGTGAAAGCAAAAATGTTTCAAAGTGTATTTTATCACTAAACTAAGGCATGTTTAGGTTCGAAACATTTAGACTTCAAGCAGGAATACTGAAACTGAACTTAATTTAATTTGATGAACTATTTCTGGGTTTTTTCATCAAAATTTGTTAAATGTAGCAAATTAGATAGACACTTGGGTTTGTTATCACAGTTGGGTGTTTCCTGTTTCACTGACGTGCAGTTTTAGACATACTCTAGTGTGTTATAAGAAAATTTCCGCTCCAGCTTAATGAAAAAAACTGACACTGTTACAAATCTTCTTTTAAAATTTGAAATGAAAATTATCAGCTTTTGCTAAACAGTGTGAACGTGGTGTTTGGTTTAGGGATGCCCTGATTTTAAACAGCTGTTTTTTTTCTGGGGTTAAAACTGAATGGTTCCATTGAGGTGTGCCTGTAACAAAAATTATTTATACGCTCAAATCTTGAATGAAGAAAAATGTATACCCAATTTGCGATAATTGTATCCTAGTTTTGAGAAGGGTGTTCCCTGTCTGTAGAAGTTGTGTATCTGAATATGTCATTAATTCTATGGCTATATCTAAATAATTTGTTGCAAAACCTTCAAGATATTGTACATAAAAAGTGCTTGATGTGGCAAATAGATGTTCAACCCCACCTTTATTTACAGTGAATGCCAATTCGCACATATGCAACCTTTTATAAAATCAAAAATCAAATTCATTGGCCTTGGTAATTGGATTTTTGTTATTGGAATGAAAAGTAATATCAGTGTATTTTTAGGGGATCACTTTCTGCAAGCATTTACAGAGAAATATCATTTAAGATGCAACTTACTGAATTTTTATTGCATTGTAAAGAGATATATGCCACTTAATTAAATCGTCAAAAAGCAGGAAGTTATTCTTTAATTGGGAATTTTCTTTAAAATAAAAAAAATCTTGAGACTTCAGAAACATCATTTCATAATTGAAAAAAAAAATCATGATAAAAAAAGGTTTAAACTACTTAATCTTTAAACAGGATGAATTTGTGTTTTGCTGTATCAGCATGTGTCGGGTTTAAAAATATGTCTTATGAAATATTGAGGATCTTTATGTAGGTTTAATAACATTACCACAATGATTGAAGACAGTGCATTTGTCTGCGTATATCTTTAATTTGTTAAATAACTCATTTACCCAGTGTCAACGGTGATGTCCCGGTGGAAAATCAAATTAATGAATAGCAAGACTATGGGGCAATAGTGATAAAAACGAGACAAGCTCTCTAGTGAGACAGATAAAGCTTCTGATTGATCGTAATGCATTCTCTTCAAGGTTACCACTGAGGGGAAACAATGATGTTGATTTCTGGGTAGATCAGCATCTACCAGATGAGATAATTCAGGGATGTAAGTCTTACTTTTTTTGGAGGATTTACTTTTTTTTCCATTTTTGTCATGATTTAAAAAAAAAAAAAATGGTCAAACTCATTTAAAAAAGTTTTAATAAATTTTTCTGAATTTTGTTTATTTATTACATGTTTTTGTTCTTCCATTACAAAGAATTGTTCCAAGTTATATAAATTTGAATATGGGTTTAAGAAATACTTGATGAAATAGTTTCTTTCAATATGGTCTTATACTTTCAAGATACATTGGATGCTGGCAGAATGTTGCTGGATGTTATAGCCTGACATGATGGTTTCGCAGGGGAAACTTATAAGTACCTAATTTTTTACATTAATTGCCCACTTAAACACCATCCATACAAGATGTGTATACTTATAACACAGTGCCTTACTAAGCGGAGTCAGTCTATCATTTTAGAATTGGTACTTGGCTCTTGGTACTTTGCCATTAGGATTGGCCCTTCATCATGTCTAGATACCAATAACTGGTGGCCATTTTTCTCTAAAAACTGGAAAATTCTTTCATAATCATATTTCACTTGATTTTTGACCTATATTATAGAGATACACGTGGCTTTTTTTCTAAAGTTATTTTCGGTTAGTGCCCGCCCCTCTTTAAAGTTTAAAACAGATTTGTAGCCAAACATTTTCTTCAGGTAAAAAAACCGGAAAATTAATGCATTTGAATATGTTTCGTGTCTGGTGATTGATGAAGTAGAAACGAATTGACTTTCTTAATGTCTGTACTAAAAGATACGACACAGCCGGTTTACCTAGTGACCATAAACAGACCAAAAAAAACCTCAAACCCGTGTGATGAAATCAACTTCTGCACACAGCAAAGGAACTGTGATGCACAGTGTGGCCAGACATAGCTTGGATTTTAATTAGACTGAATTAGACGCATCTTGTTATTTCATGTCAGCATCTGAAGCTGTGTCTGCTTCTGAAACAGCTTTATTGGCTACTGATGCTAGGGAAGAAGTGAATCTGCTTTGAAAAATGATGCAGGCCATATTTTCTCCCAGTCATGTTAGCTGGTAAAAATAAACATCAGATTTTTCTGTTGATTTTCACAGTTTGTGAAATATTTGAAAACGTCTGACATACTGTTCTTTTGCACTTGCTGGCTGTGATTAAAATCAATATCATTATGATATAAAGAAATGAAAGTTTATAAAATGGAAGGTTTAACTAATTTTAGATATTTTTTACGTTTTATAATTATAAGCGTTTTATACAATGTAATAGTCCTATACTATAGGGCAAAACATGGGAATTGAAAGAGCAAATGTAATGACAGAGAAATGGTATGGTATAAACATCTTTCCCAGTAATCATTATTGCTCCAGCTAGGTCAAGCGTGATTGTTTGGTCAACCTCTAATCAGTTTTCACAATTAAGGCATATGTTGAACAGAATCAACCACAGAATTGGGAAAAAATTATTTCAATTATTTGAATAAAACCAAATTGAAATTATAACAGAATTTGTGGATTCTGGGAGGTGTTGATTTATTTCCAGAATGAAAAAATTGGAGAAAAAATTCCCATTTAAATCTCTCAAGTTCAATATATTTGAATTTATGGTACACAAAATTTAATGATTTCTTTATATTAAAATAATAGATCCTGTATTTTAAAGGAAGTCATTTCAAGGGAGATAACTCAATCAAAGTTATAATGTATAAGGGAGCATAAAACCTTTAGTAATGCTGTGGGGACTGTTAACCTTAGTAAGCATTGCTGTCTACAGCTGTGTGATTCTATTAGGGACAAAACTCATTCACATGTATTATGTATAAGGGAGCATATAACCTTAAGTAATGCTGTGAAGACTGGTTACCTTAGTAAGCACTGCATTCTTCAGCTGTGTGATTTTATAAGGGAGACAACTTAATCACATGTATTATGTATAAGGGAGCATACAACCTTAAGTAATGCTGTGAAGACTGGTTACCTTAGAGA
Source organism: Mizuhopecten yessoensis (assembly GCF_002113885.1). Taxonomy (NCBI): domain Eukaryota; kingdom Metazoa; phylum Mollusca; class Bivalvia; order Pectinida; family Pectinidae; genus Mizuhopecten; species Mizuhopecten yessoensis. Next base: position 318,422 of record NW_018480067.1, on the reverse strand, counting down.
GCACTGCATTCTTCAGCTGTGTGATTTTATAAGGGAGACAACTTAATCACATGTATTATGTATAAAGGGAGCATAAAACCTTTAGTAATGCTGTGAAGACTGGTTACTTTAGTAAGCACTGCTGTCTTCAGCTGTGTGATTTTATAAGGGAGACAACTCATTCACATGTATTATGTATAAGGGAGCATAAAACCTTGAGTAATGCTGTGAAGACTGGTTACTTTAGTAAGCACTGCAGCTGTCTTCAGCTGTGTGATTTTATAAGGGAGACAACTCATTCACATGTATTATGTATAAGGGAGCATAAAACCTTGAGTAATGCTGTGAAGACTGGTTACTTTAGTTAGCACTGTTGTCTACAGCTGTGTGATTCTATAAGTGTGACAACTTAATCACATGTATTATGTATAAGGGAGCATACAACCTTAAGTAATGCTGTGGGGACTGTTAACCTTAGTAAGTACTGCTTACTACAGCTGTGTGATTCTATTAGGAAGATAACTCAATGACAAGTATTATGTAGAAAGTAGCATATACCCTTAAGTGAAGCTGTGAATTACCTGTAGTGAACACTTCTGTCTTCAGCAGTATGATTCTACTGCATCAAAGTATAATATAGTGTTTTTTGACGTTTTTATGCATGAACTATACTGTGGCTTAGCATGTATATAAATTGTACTTGATATAAAACCAATCTGAATTGTGGCTACTGAAGTACTTTTTGTTTGTAACTAATTATGATCCATCTTTGTTTTACAGTTGAGAATCGTACAAAAACATTATATGTGGATGTTGTGGAGCCATCTAGTGTGGAGTGGTATCTGTCACATGACATTGTCGTACCTATTAATGAACCTGTGGACTTCATTTTACAGGTAAGTTACTTAATAATTTTTTTATAATATCAATAATTTGTATTCCTGAAGAGGTTTTTAGGAAATAACTGTTTTTATACCATATAGAATTAAAATAGAAGCAATAAAGCATCAATTCCACCACTCTGTATCATCTGTTTGGGATGTTTATAATGTGAGGGACTGATATATAGTTGTCGTACCTGTGGACCTGTGTAAAGTTTACTGGATTGTATACTCAAGTGATTCTATTTCAACAAAGACTATGAACCAGTGAAAAAGTTAGATGAATTATACTGAACTGGTTTAAAATTAGCACAGAATTATACAAAACTGGTGTTAAATTAGCACAGAATTATACAGAACTGGTGTAAAATTAGCACAGATTTATAGTGAACTGGTATAAAATTAGCACAGATTTATAGTGAGCTGGTATAAAATTAGCACAGATTTATAGTGAACTGGTATAAAATTAGCACAGGTGTAACGGAACCTGATAGTAAATTTTGCACAGATTTATACCAAACTAGTGTAAAATTTACACAGGTTTATACTGAACTAGTGTAAATTTAGTGCAGGTGTAAACTGAACCTGTGTAAAAATTAGTACAGGTGTAAACTAAAATTAGCACAGATTTTTTCCAATCTGGCATAAAATTCTCATTAGGTAAAGATAACAATAACAAGGTCGTGCTGGTTTACCAGCTTTAATCCAACTTACTTCACATTCAATTTGTCGTCATCAGAACCTGATGGCAATCACTAATGAAAAATATAAAGCTGAATATTTTTACCATGTATGTGCAGAGATTGTGTTCCGAGACTTGTTGGGTAAATTTGGTTCATGGAGATTCAGCTAATAAAAAAAAAGTCAATGTTGGGAATATTAGTGGCATATTGTGGAGATTTTATTGTCACTTCACCCTTGGTTGTGCATCGGCAAATAACAATTCTTCCTAAAGGTTTCCAGTTTAACATTGCTGAGTGGTTGACTGTTTTAGAAGTGAAGTTCAAGCTAGATAATTGTATTGACATTATCGAGTCCTGTTCTTATATTGTACAGTGTATATATATAGTTACTGGTGAGTCCACCTCCGGTCTATTTCTGGGATTTCGTAACAAGCAAATGTGCACAATGAAGGATTGTCATTGATTTGTTTTTATTTTGTTTGACGATTTTATTGATTCTGTATCAGGTGAAATTTTCTGATTGAAATCAGTTTAAAAGCTTCAATTTCAAGTTAAAATTACTATCATTTCAACTTCATATTTGTTTTTTCCAAACGATTTAACTTATTGAGATGCAATGATAATTTAAGTCCTAAGTTTTATTAGATTTTAAAGTTTTTATATGTTTTCATTAGAATTAATGTGTTTAAATGTGTAAATTTCCCTAACAGATGTCCTAGAGAGCTAATTCTATTTTACCTTGATCTTCCAGGGTGCGTCGACGGAAGGGAACATGTTACATGTTGAGTACGATGGTCCACAGTACGTAAAACGACTTGTTGACGATGCGGACTACAGGTACGTGGACATATCAACTATATATAGAATCATATGTTTCAAAAACACAATGCTAAATCTGTAATCCAATAAATGAGTATCTTCTCACGTTAACATGGGTTAAGGTTGTAAAAATTTGTGGTTGGATACAATGAGTACAAGTCTATGAATTAGTTTCATTCAAATTGAAAAGGGGCAGCAGTGGCCAAGTGGTTAAGGGGGCCGCAGTGGCCAAGTGGTTAAGGGGGCTGCAGTGGCCAAGTGGTTAAGGGGGCTGCAGTGGCCAAGTGGTTAAGGGGGCCGCAGTGGCCAAGTGGTTAATGGGTCCGCAGTGGCCAAGTGGTTAATGGGTCCGCAGTGACCAAGTGGTTAAGGGGGCTGCAGTGACCAAGTGGTTAAGGGGGCCGCAGTGGCCAAGTGGTTAAGGGGGCTGAGTGGCCAAGTGGTTAAGGGGGCTGCAATGGCCAAGTGGTTAAGGGGGCGCAGTGGCCAAGTGGTTAAGGGGGCCGCAGTGGCCAAGTGGTTAACGGGGCTGCAGTGGCCAAGTGGTTAAGGGGGCTGCAGTGGCCAAGTGGTTCAGGCGTCTAACATTCTGCTACCACTAGTCCTCCACCACTGGGTCGCGGTTTCAAGGCCTACGTGGGGCAGTCGCCAGATACTGGCTGTTTGTCAGTGGTTTTTCTCCCGGAACTCCGGCTTTCCTCCACCACATAAACCTAGCATGTCCTTAAATGACCATAGCTGTTAATAGGACGTTAAACACAAACATTTGAATTGAATCTGTATTTTCCTTTTCAATATACCTGTCTATTCCAGATTAAATAAGGTGGTCCCAGTGTTGCTTGCATTACACAGGGGCCAACAGACTTGGTTTTCTTGCAGAGTTTAAGATAAATTTGTTCACCTCTGAAATTTCATAATAGACTATTCCAACCTTTGAATTGGAAGAGTTCAAATGTGTCTTCAGTGGTGAATGAATTCAGCTTCCTTGTAAATAGGCAATACATTTTTCCAGTTCAGAAATTTTAGAGTTAGAAAAAAATGAAAAAACGGATTGCTTCTTATTCCATTCAATCAGTCACTTCCTATGTATTGTTGGCGAGACATTCCTAGCAGGTTTTTATTCAAAAGCCAGAACAGAAAAAAATAGAGGAAATTGCTTCATATATCTGTCTCAAGAAAAAAACGTATAAAATTTGTAGTGCCTTCTAATTGTGGTCAGATTGTTAGATAAGATGTTTGTGAATTGCATGGGAAAAAGCTGTGAGAAAGTTGTATGTACATAGCTGTATAGGAATGTAATTGGGTGAAAGGTCTGTCTGAAGAATTGGAGCCTGTTAGCTGTTTTTATATGTCGACTGTTTACATGTCAAATACCTTAACATTAGATCACTGCCTGTTCTGTATACACTTGTCAACCAGAAATGTACCTTACAAACTTGTCAATGAAACAGTGCTTTATTTCTTCAGAATTTCGTAAAAATCTATCAATGGTATAAAATGTCATGTTACCATGGCCATTCTGTTCTTGTAAGTGAATGTGACTTGCAGTAAAAAAAATGATACAAACACTGTTTGTGATGTTTTAAACTGATTCATATACACTGTGTAATATTATATACACTGTCTGTGATCCTTAACTGAATCATATACACTGTCTGTGATGATATAAACTGAATCATATTGACTGTCTGTACTATTATATACACTATCTGTGTTTATAAACTGAATCATATTGACTGTCTGTACTATTATATACACTGTCTGACATAATATAAACTGATTCCATTACACTGTGGTTAATATTATATATACTGCCTGAATACAAAGAAAACAGGTTCTTATTGATGCAATTTACTTTTTAAACCTTTTTCAATGTTTTTGAGATCAAATGAAGTTATTCATTGCACGAGAATGAAAAGTCCAGACTTTCTTTATTGTAAATAGAGATTTAGGTAGGTAACATGCTGTCTAGCTCTGCAGGATTCCGGGTATTGACAATGAATAGAGATTTAGGTAGTTAACATGCTGTCTAGCTCTGCAGGATTCCGGGTTTTGACAATAAATAGAGATTTAGGGAGGTAACATGCTGTCTAGCTCTGCAGGATTCCGGGTATTGACAATAAATAGAGGTTTAGGTAGGTAACATGCTGTCTAGCTCTGCAGGATTCTGGGCATTGACAATAAATATAGATTTAGGGAGGTAACATGCTGTCTAGCTCTGCAGGATTCTGGGCATTGACAATATATAGAGATTTAGGTAGGTAACATGCTGTCTAGCTCTGTAGGATTCCGGGCATTGACAATAAATAGAGATTTAGGTAGGTAACATGCTGTCTAGCTCTACAGGATTCCGGGCATTGACAATAAATAGAGATTTAGGTAGGTAACCAGGGTTGCCAACCTCTTAGGAGTCCAGTGTGGGAGATCTCCCTCCACTGGGTTTTACAATGTGTGAGACTTTTGACGGTGTCGCGGCGTAACGTCGTTTTGGGTGTTAAGATAACATTTACAAATGTATTGAACAAATCCTGGCTTTCTCTGACTACTATAACATCTGCATTGTTGATATTTTCTCTTCAAGATCTTTGTAGGAAAATAAAACAAAACATTTTTTGCAGCTATATAAAATATTTTTATATATCACACAAAAAAAACCTGACATCAGTTATGCAACATATTATATAATCAAAGGCCTTTCTGGCTACTATTCTAAGCAATAAATAACAGTTAGACCCTTAGCATTTATACAACGTTTGCAATCCGATTTGTTGCATGATTATGTATTAGACTACCTACGTACTTTGTCTATCCAACATGCCAAAGCACTTCCCGAAACTCTTTTTTTTTTTCATCGCATCAGATTAAAATTGTTTATTACTACAAGTCTCTGGTGTGTTAAATCATATACGCCACTTTACTGCAAAAAATAACTTCGAACTTTTCATCAGCCATCAGCGACTGTCTGTTCGTGATTCAAGAATCGTTTTCTCTTAATATTTGTGAAGGCAGGACCTAAAAACAATCTCCTAATACACGACGATATTATTAGTAAAACTTTCTTTTTCTGTGCGATAGGTACGTTCAATATTAAGTTTACGAGTGAAAACAACTTGATTGACAGGTTTTATGTCCGCTTCACTACCGAGTAGTATCCAGCAGACGATTGTGAAAACAACTCACCTTACGATATATTTACATTCGTTTCCACCGGATGTAAAGCGACACCTCGCGCCAGCTTACTTCCAAAGCACAACGCTGCAATAACAGTTATTCCCCTTTGTACGACCCAAGCTAAAAATTGCCGATTTATGGCTTCGCGTGGGATAGAGGGAGAATATTTTGGAATCCGTGAGATTTATGGCTCACGTGGCGTGAGACATGATTATGCGTGAGTAAGGTCGTCTCAGCGTAACGATTGCGTGAGATTTTGTCTCACGCCGTGAGAGTTGGCCACCCTGGGTAACATGCTGTCTAGCTCTGCAGGATTCTGGGCATTGACAATAAATAGAGATTTAGGTAGGTAACATGCTGTCTAGCTCTGCAGGATTCCGGGTATTGACAATAAATAGAGATTTAGATAGGTTACATGCTGTCTAGTTCTGCAGGATTCCGGGCATTGACAATAAATATAGATTTAGGGAGGTAACATGCTGTCTAGCTCTGCAGGATTCCGTGTATTGACAATAAATAGAGGTTTAGGTAGGTAACATGCTGTCTAGCTCTGCAGGATTCCGGGTATTGACTTCCTTCCGCTCATTCTTTTCTACAACTTTACTAGGCAAGAAATCCAGAAAAACAAACAATGTTTCGAAAGTTGCCTTTCTGTGTTGGTTGACATGTTCGCTGTACTGAACAAATTTCAAAAAGGAGGTGGATTTACATGGTATTTTGCGATGGAAAGGAGATTTCCTCAGTTGGTTAAACCAACAGGAAGCAGCACCTACTACAACCCTTATCTTATAAACGCACGTTTTAAACCTGTCTGATTCACATGTTTGTGTTTCTTTTTCTACCAGCTTCCGTTAGTCTAGAGTTTGCGTAAGGACGATTACACGGAACTGACATTTCAAAGTTCTTAATTTGTGTTATCTTTTTACAGTTTATAAGCAATGAAAAAATGAGCTGTTCAGTGATTGTTTGGACAATGCTTTTTGCAAGATATGTACACTTGCTGGTGTTTAGTTTCTTAAAAATTACTTATTTTCCAATAATATGCTAATTATTATTATCATTATTATTGATAGAAAGAGATGACCATTGATATGTAAAACCTGCTGATTTAGTGAAAGTTTAAAGGCTGTATGATAGGATTGTTTCAAATCACCTTCAGAAGTTTGTTCTAATGAAATCATGCTTGTTATATATATTTAAAAAAAAAAATTCATGCTTGTTATATATATTTAAAAAAAATAAAATCAAGCTTGTTATATATATAATTAAAAAAAAAAAATCAAGCTTGTTATAAATATTTAAAAAAAAATAAAAGCAAGCTTGTTATATATATTTAAAAAAATAAAATCAATCTTGTTATATACATTTAAAAAAATAATTCAAGCTTGTTATATATATTAAAAAAAAAAAATCAAGCTTGTTATATATATTTAAAAAAAAAAAAATCAAGCTTGTTATATATATTTAAAAAAATAAAATCAAGCTTGTTATATTTGTTCCTGTTTGAAGTCACGAACTGGCAATACACACAAACCTTCATTAGGCAGTTCCTGTTTATTTTTCAGATGGAGCCAAGAATTTGCTGAAGCAGGCTTGTATCAAACTGTTGTAACTATGGCAACCGACAAAGCTGGCTCAAACACCATAGACAGCCTCGTGTTGGTTCAAGAGAGGATCACCGGGCTGCAGTTGACTGGGCCACAGATGATCAAAATTGAAATGTAAGGTTCACATTTTTTTTTTGCAAATTACTCCTGTCAATTTACTTCTTAAGGCCAAACAAAATTGATTACTTGGTTCTCAGGCACGCGCGCATTTCATGGCACCGTGCTCATTGCCGACTTTATTGTGAAAGAAAAAAAAAAAATGTTTGAATAAAGGTAACGATTGAGATACAGGCAAGCGTTAAAATGATTATGACTTATTAGTCTTGTGTACAAATGGCGCTCATTACGGTACAAATAAGGAATGGGGGGTTTGTGATCCTCGTCTGGAACATCGTGGGGGGATTTTCGGAGGCTTGCTCTATGACGTAATTAATTTTATTTGGCCCTACTTGAGGAAATTTTGAATATTTTTAGCTTCAAACTGAAGTCTACAATATTCAATATTTCTATGATATATTATTTTATAAGTCATTATTCTATTTATGAAAGGTGATTCCTCTAATGTTTGGAAAGACAAACCATGAGTTATTGGCCTGTTTTGATTTTGACGAAAGCTTTAAAGCTGTCTTTGAAGTGTTGCCAATCTGCAAAGGACGAGTTATTAATGTTCGTTGTAGATAAAATGGAACTCGCCTGTTTTATACAGGAATATATATATAAATTTAATTTCACACAAATTTATTTGTGTTGCTCTCTACCTTGTCCTGATTTGTATAATTCCTTTCGCTGTGAAACTTCTGTATGTTACACACTGTAGGTAAACTAGAATCAGACTTTGCATCATGATACAATAGTATCAAATTCACATTAAATTGGCATCAGGCGTTAAAAAATGCTACAGGTGAGCCAAGTTTCTGGTTTAGAGTGTTTGTACTTTGGGTTGAAGAGTATCATAGGTATAGAATTATATCTTCAATTTCAAGATAAATATTGACCTGACGGAGTAAGAAGATTGAGAAATGTGTTGGATTTTACCGGGTAGTAGAGCCGTGCACTTTGAGAGGTGAATTAAGACCAGGAGATTTTTTGGGGTTTGTGACATCAAAGGACAAACTTTAGGGAGGATCTGAAATTATTCCTCCCCATCATTGCACTTTTAAATGAGGTCATTGCAGAGACGAGAAAGGTCAGCAGATTGAGATTTTATTACTGCGACAGCATGCATTGGTGATGTGAGAGTTGGATTCCGCATTAGAATGAAACAATCATTATCCTTTATTGAAATGTTGTGTATCCGTGATATTCTGTTTCCTTCCTCTTCATGTTTTTAATAATTGAAATTGCTGCCGCAACAAAAGATGAATGATTTTTTTATTATATAATATCAAATCACTATTTCGTGATGGAATATTTTAGAATTTTTAGCTATTATTTTCCAATTTAGAAATTTCAATTTATGACGTCTTATCTTTTTGATGATTTGTGTGCTATACAGATGTTGTTTTAGATTAAAACAATTATGATAAACATTGCTTTATAGTTAAATTATCAGGTCTTAAAACTAGTTATTTTTCAACTGCCCTGCATGGTTCAATAAATAAATAACTTAATGGTTAGCTGAATATCTTTTTTAAACAGTAGAAACCTGTGTTTATTGTTCACTAATGTAAGACTTTTATGTGACGAACACCAAATTGGGAGGACTGAAAATAAAAATAAAAAGAATTCTAAGGTTTGGAGTCTCTGTAAAAATGTACCAGATAACAGAGCTGTGAGTGTATACTAATCGTCTTTCGTGATTCCACACATGGAAACCTAGAGGAAAGATTCCTGCCATCCCTTTCCTCAGCTATGTGAGTGTTTATAAACACACAAGTGTTGTATAATCCAGAATGTTCTTGGTAAAATAAGTCACCTCTAACATCTTTAGCTAGCCAGACCTTGAGTTCAATCTGACTCTCTCCGTGTGTAAATGGGAGGAATACTCCATGGTTGTCTTGATATCGACTTATCCTGTTGTATCTTTTTCTTAACGCATTCACCCCTGAAGACTCATTTGAACTTTTCCAATTCAAAGGTTTGGATAGTTCATTATGAAATGTCAGGGGTGAATGAGTGAATTACTGGTGTTTCTGTACAACAGTATTGCTTGATATAAGCCGGGGCAAGTACTGAAAAACATTAAAAAAAATCCAAAAGTATTGTCTGATTCTCTTTTGATAACAAGTATTTAGCTTTGTTGTCCTTATCAGCAAAAGCATTGTTTTACAGATTATTATGTCTCAACTTTTCCCTTTTTGATACGTCTGTCTATGACGGGTCGTTATGGCTATATGACGAGTCGTTATGGCGTGGCATCGTCTGGACAGCCAAGTAAAAGGTACTTAAATCAGGTACCCTCTCTCGTTATATACAATTACGGCCATCCATTCATTTTCATGCCATACCTCGAATTGGTGTGGGGCATATAGTGTTACCATGGTCCATATGTACGTTGGTAGGGTTAAGTTCTTGTGTATAGGCGAGTTATGGGCAAAGTGATGCTGACTGGGGTCACCCACTTCCACAACTTCACATGCTTATGTGCTTTTGTGAGTAGAACATGATGCAAACAATTTTAGTGACCTTGACTTTTGTCCTTGACCTTGCTCTGTGATCTTCGTTAATATTTTATGTTTAGGTCAGTTATTGACAAAGTACTCCAGCTAGGGTCACATGCTGCTTCAATGCTATTAATAGTATGCTCCTCTATGAATACAGCATTTTGTATGACCTTTCGTTACCTTGACCTTTAAACTCAGCCTCTGTGACCTGTCTTTGGTTCTTAAGTGTACGTGGGAGCTGGGCAAACGTGTCTTGCAGACACATTTCTTGTTAATTAATACCAAAGTTTTGTTAAGAGCATTATAAACTTCCTTATGATGGGCATTTATACCGTTCCATATCCGATGAGTTTTATTGTTTTATATCTGTATTTGTTACCTACATCTAATCTACTTGTACCTTGTCTAGAAATTGACAGAAATCATTATACTAAAAGATTAATTTCTAAGGGCTTTTAAGATTCAATGTTTATCAGGCTTGCCTACAGTCTGATGGAAGTGACATAAGAAAACTTTCACAGACAGGATGGTTTATACAAAATTAGTTCGAACTAAGATCCTCAAAGGAAAATGGGGACATTTTTGATGTATTGGCTTCGTATTAAAATAGTAGCATGTCGAGTGGAAATGATCTCAGATAAGTGTACTTGATATATTGTATATCTATAACATTTTATAATATCATTCAAAAGCCTTGATTAGGTTTTGTATTTATATATATATGTGTGTGTGTGTGTGTGTGTGTGCTTTCTGTAGGTAAAACAGCATTGATCCCAGGATGCAAGCTTTTATGTTTTGGTTCACTTTGACTTTTGGCAGTTTTGATTTTGTTAGGCATTATCAAATGGAGACGAACCGCGGTGTATAAAGTTTGCTATTCTGATATTTCCTTCTAAACACACTTTCTTGGCTACAGCCATCTGCCAGACCCCTACAAACACCATATGTCTGCGTAATGGGGAGGTAGGAAAAAAAGTAGAGAAAATGTATACATCTTTAATGCTTGCTGAACGTTTCATGCTTCTGCAAGAATCAGAGAAGTACGTCATGAATGAATCAGCTCCCCTTCCCCCTCCCTGAAACGTCTACCTGAAACGAGCCTCCAAATACCATTACCGCAGAACCCTGGTGCCACACTTATTCTGCTTACGGATTCCGTGTCTGTAATTAGGGCATATTGCTTATTATTCCACCAGCATGGCTAATTATTATTTAAGCTTTTTTTTTTTACCTCGGTACAGTTGTAAATTGCATAAAATGGAACCTGTGCAAATGACTGTGGTAGTGACAGGGATGTTCTACGGAGCGCTGTGTGTCTCTCTCTGGTTAGGGTTGTGTATGATACTACAAGTGATTAACTTTACCAGTATAGTAAACACTGTAATTAGTGCAAAACCAAATATCTTGTCGTCATCAATTACGATCTGCGAGGGTTTGTTGTTGTAGTCAATTACGGCACAAGATAGTTTGTACTTTGTGATTTGTCCGTCCCTAGCTTGTTACCTAGCTTGTTACGTGGGAAACCTTTCCCATCACACCTGATAATCAAGTCTGAAATGATCTTGTTATCTTTTATTGACACGGTTATGTTGTTTCTGGTCCCAATAGGTAGTTATTAGGACAAGTCTAACACACGCGTAATTGACTATGTTCAAGTCTACAATGAAGAAGGTCTTGTCTTAAGAAAGTAATACACTGAGGTATCATTCTGTATTAGTATAAACCACCCTTGGCCTTCAGGATCAAATAAACTTTGCAAGAAATGGTCATTAACTCATACACACCTGAAATTTCAAAATGGGCTATTCCAACATTTGAATTGGAAGAGTTTAAATGTGTCTTTAGAGGGGAAGAGCTCAAATGTGTTTTCAGGGGTAAATGAGTTAATGCAGATGTTTTGGTTCATTCAAATTCAATATGGCCGGCATGGTCTTTGACTTTGACTTTCGTTTTCAAATTCTTTTCTAGTTCAGAAACAAAAGTATTACTCGGTAGTAATACAGGCCCTAATACAGGCCCCATGGGCCTTTTTTGTATACAATTATTTTTTAAACGTAATTTGGTATCTGGAATTTTCCATATGTGTGTTGCCGATCTCTTTGTTTGAAGGGGTGAGTGCATAGTTTTATTCAGGGGTTTGGTTTGATGCAGCGGATGTGTGGTTTCATTAAGGAGTTAAGGCTATATGCTGTTGTTTTTATGATGTATATCTTCTTTTTAAAAGAGTTAATCCATTTCAAGACACCTGTAAACAATCAGCTGTCAACATCTTTGAAAAATGCCTAAAAATACTGGATTTAGTGTTTACTATAATTCATTACTTATTAGAATAATGTTTTTAGTTATTTTTTAAAAGAAATAAAAAAATGAGAATCCTGATATGTGAGATAGATTAGGCAAGCATGTATATCCGAAAGGAAGAATTGAGGTTTATTCTCCGGCAGACAACTTGTTTGTGTGTCAATCTTGTCCTGACTTTATATATTATGGGCCTTTAATTACAAGCCTGGTGCAGCTATGAACATTAAATGGTCCATATGTTAGCGGTGGAAACCAGGCGACAAACTTTACTGGTACAGAGGGCAAGCCAAGTTTATTGTCAACAGAATTAGCAAGTTGTGACTCTGTCAGATGAGGAATTGGCATGTTTGCCCTATTTCATGTTTTGCAGAGGTGATAAAATAGTTGATGACATGAAAAATCGATTTAAAATATTTTTTTCCATCTTTGTGATCTTTTTTCCAGCTTCGTGGGTTGCCATCAGTAAGAAAGCAATGTTTCCATCAGAAGGACATTTCCTATTTAAAAAAGGTTTCCATTTGATTGTTACACTTTGACTTTATATGTTTTAACATTACAACAAGCAAACACAGATTTTGGTTCATTAGGTTTTTAACAGGTATTTAGCCTACATTTTAAAGCATAATTAAAGTTAAAAGGTTGAGAGAAAACATCACATAGAAATCAATAGGTTGATAACGCTTTGTCCTGTAAGGTACTTTTTTAGGTAGATAACGCTATGTCTTTTAAGGTACTTGTTGAGGTAGATAATGCTTTGCCTTGTGAGGTACTTTTTGAGGTTGATAACGCTTTGTCTTGTGAGGTACTTTTTGAGGTTGATAATGCTTTGTCTTGTGAGGTACTTTTTGAGGTTGATAATGCTATGTCTTGTAAGGTACTTTTTGAGGTTGATAATGCTTTGTCTTTTGAGGTACTTTTTGAGGTCGATAATGCTTTGCCTTGTAAGGTACTTTTTGAGGTTGATAATGCTTTGTCTTGTAAGGTACTTTTTGAGGTAGATAATGCTTTGTCCTGTAAGGTACTTTTTGAGGTTGATAATGCTTTGTCCTGTAAGATACTTTTTGAGGTTGATAATGCTTTGTCTTGTTAGGTACTTTTTGAGGTTGATAATGCTTTGTCCTGTAAGGTACTTTTTGGGGTTGATAATGCTTTGTCTGGTGAGGTACTTTTTGAGGTAGATATTGCTTTGTCCTGTAAGGTACTTTTTGTGATTGATAATGCTTTGTCCTTTAAGGTCCTTTTTGAGGTAGATAAGGCTTTGTCCTGTAAGGTACTTTTTGGGGTTGATAATGCTTTGTTTTGTAAGGTACTTTTGAGGTTGATAACGCTTTGTCATTTACGGTACTTTTTGAGGTTAATAATGCTTTGTCTTGTAATGTACTTTTTGAGGTTTATAATGCTTTGTCTTGTAAGGGACTTTTTGAGGCTGATAATGCTTTGTCTTTTGAGGTTATTTTTGAGGTTGATAACGCTTTGTCATTTACGGTACTTTTTGAGGAAGATAATGCTTTGTCCTGCAAGGTACTTTTTGAGGAAGATAATGCTTTGTCCTTTCAGGTACTTTTTGAGGGCGATAATGCTTTGCCTTGTAAGGTACTTTTGAGGTTGATAACGCTTTGTCATTTACGGTACTTTTTGAGGATGATAATGCTTTGTCCTTTCAGGTACTTTTTGAGGTTTATAATGCTTTGTCTTTTGAGGTTATTTTTGAGGTTGATAACGCTTTGTCATTTACGGTACTTTTTGAGGATGATAATGCTTTGTCCTTTAAGGTCCTTTTTGAGGTAGATAAAGCTATGTCTTGTAAGGTACTTTTTCAGGTTGATAATGCTTCGTCCTTTAAGGTACTTTTTGAGGTAGATAAAGCTATGTCTTGTAAGGTACTTTTTGAGGTTGATAATGCTTTGTCTTGTAAGGTACTTTTTGAGGTAGATAATGCTTTGTCTTGTGAGGTACTCTTTGAGGTTGATAATGCTTTGTCTTGTAATGTACTTTTTGAGGTTGATAATGCTTTGTCCTTTAAGGTCCTTTTTGAGGTAGATAAAGCTATGTCTTGTAAGGTACTTTTTGAGGTAGATAATGCTTTGTCTTGTAAGGTGCTTTTTGAGGTTGATAATGCTTTGACCTTTAAGGTACTTTTTGAGGTAGATAATGCTTTGTCTTGTAAGGGACTTTTTGAGGCTGATAATGCTTTGTCTTGTAAGGTACTTTTTGAGGTAGATAATGCTATGTCATGTAAGGTACTTTTTGAGGTTGATAACGCTTTGTCTTGTTGTAATGTCCTATTTGAAGTACAATCCTATGATGTTATTCCAAAAAGGGAAATATAGGTAGTATATGACTAGGTATTTATACAGTGAAGTTTAGAGGTTAATGGGTCAGCAGGAAATCCATGGAAAAGCGATGATGGTAACATTGAAGTATGACATATTAATGAGGATATGAATTTTTAGGTAGTTTGAACTTTAGAGATGATATTGAGGCTATGGGCTTGTAGATGGCTTGCACTTTGGAGATGATATCGAGGCTATGACCTAGTAGATGGCTTGACCTTTGGAGATGGTATGGAGACTATGACCTACATGTAGTTGATGGCTTGAACTTTGGATATGATATTGAGGCTATGACCTACATGTAGTTGATGGCTTGAACTTTGGAGATGATATTGAGGCTTTGGGCTTGTAGATGGCTTAAACTTTGGAGATGACATTGAGGCTATGACCTAGTAGATGGCTAACATTTTGGAGATGATATTGAGGATATAACCTTGTAGATGGCTTGAACTTTGGAGATAATATTGAGGCTATGACCTAGGTGATGGCTTAAACTTTGGAGATGATATTGAGGGTATATGACCTATTAGATGGCTTAAACTTTGGAGATGATATTGAGGGTATATGACCTAGTAGATGGCTTAAACTTTGGAGATGATATTGAGGATATGACCTAGTTAATTGCTTAAACTTTGGATATGATATTGAGGCTATGACCTAGTAGATGGCTTGAACTTTGGAGATAGTATTGAGGCTATGACCTAGTAGATGGCTTGAACTTTGGAGTTGATATTGAGGCTATGACCTAGTTGATGGCTTGAACTTCAGAGATGATACAGAGGTATTGAGATTGTGACCTTGTAAATGATATAAGAATTCGACTTTGATATTGATACTGAGACAGTGACCTTGTAGTTGATTTTGAGGGTCAGACATTGGAGATAATATTGAGGCTGTGGACATTTTAACTCATTCACCCCTACATATCTAAACTGGACTTGCCCAGTCTAAGATGTGGTAGGGTTCAAATGTGACTTTAGGGGATAATGGGTTATTGATGTACAGGCAGAAACTTTGGAGATAAGATTGAGAATATGACCTTGTAGATGATATAGAAGTTTAAACGTCGGGGTGATATAGAGGCCTAGGCCTTGTAGATGATAAAGGAGCTCAAACTTTGGAGGTGATATTGAGAATCTGACCTTGGAAAAAAAGGGTTGCACTTCAGAAATGATGTTGAGGGTTATGACCTTGAGGTTGATATAAAGGCTCAAACTTTGGAATTGATATTGAGGCTGTGACCTTGTAGATGAACAAGTGGGTTAGACTTCGGAGATGATATTGAGGCTATGACCTTGAATAGGATATAGGCTCAGATTAAGGAGAAGAAATTGTGGCAATTACCTTGTAATTGAAAAAGAGTGTCAAACTTAGGAGATGATATTGAAGCCATGACCTTGAAGATGCTACAGTCTCAGACTAAGGAAATGATACTGAGGCTATGGCCTTGAAGATGCTATTAAGGCCTAGAGTTTGGAGATGTTTTGAGGCTGGGAGATATAAGTCTGTTCCTTTTCCGCCTTGTGAAGTTATCCATTGTAACTAAAGAGAGGCAGTGTTCCATTGTCTAGTCACAGTGTGATTTAATGGCCGGTCTGGTGTTCTGGACTGTGTATGGATCAAACAGGAAGACACAGAGGAACACCATATACCTACAATAGTATCTCTTGATTGGCCATCACATCTGGGGATATTATACCATACACATATATTTATGGGGAGCCATCACATCTGGGGATATTATCCCATACACATATATTTATGGGGAGCCATCACACCTGGGGAAATTATACCATACAAATATATTTATGGGGAGCCATCACATCTGAGGATATTATACCATACAAATATATTTCTGGTGAGCCATCACATCTGTGGATATTATACCATACAAATATATTTCTGGTGAGCCATCACATCTGTGGATATTATACCATACAAATATATTTCTGGTGAGCCATCACATCTGTGGATATTATACCATACAAATATATTTCTGGTGAGCCATCACATCTGTGGATATTATCCCATACACATATATTTCTGGGGAGCCATCACACCTGGGGATATTATACCATACAAATATATTTCTGGGGAGCCATCACACGACCTGGGGATATTATACTATACAAATATATTTCTGGGGAGCCATCACATCTGTGGATATTATACCATACACATATATTTCTGGGGAGCCATCACATCTGGGGATATTATACCATACACATATATTTCTGGGGAGCCATCACACGACCTGGGGATATTATACTATACAAATATATTTATGGGGAGCCATCACATCTGTGGATATTATACCATACACATATATTTCTGGGGAGCCATCACACCTGGGGATATTATACCATACAAATTTATCTCCTGAGAAACCATCACATCTGTGGATATTATACCATACACATATATTTCTGGGGAGCCATCACCCCTGGGGATATTATAAAATACGAATTTGGGGAGCCATCGCACCTGGGGATGTTAAACAAAACAAAATTATTTCCTGAGGAGCCATCACAACAGAGAATATTATATTATACAACACACTTGGGGATATTATACAATGCTAAATATCTCCTGAGCTATCACACCAAAGGATACTATACAATACAAATTGATCTCCTGAGGAATTATCACACTGTCTCCTGTGGAACCATCACACCTGTGGAACTACAGGTAATAAATACCCTAGGAGAAGCATACACACCATGGAATATCATACACAGAAATATATCTCAGCCATCACACCAGAGAACACTACATAGGCTATTTCACATATACATGTGTATCCTGTGCAGTCAGTGCATGAGAGGATATTACACATATACATGTATCTTTGTCATAGCTGATCACACCAGGGGATACTTTATACTTATAAGTGTGTTTCTAGAGTAGCAGCTACTTCCTGGCTTATGATAAATTGATATATTTGCGAAATTTACTTGTTAAGGGAGTAGATGATCTTGAGCGAAATTGAAGGAATTTAAATTTTGTTTTCCAACTGTTTCAGTTCAATGGACTGTATGTTTCAAGAAACCTGAATATCTTCCAATTTTGCTATAATATATAACCAATTCAATAGACCTTTGTTTCCATATCTTATCAGGGTATTTATATACACATCCCACAATGCATCATATAAGTCATAAACAGATGGCCTAGTTACAATCTTGGCCTTTATGGTTTTCTTCAAGGGTATATCATTGTTTCTGCTTGATGCCTGGCATGTTCAAGGGGTTCCTTAAGATAGCAATGATTTAATTTTGCCATGTGAGAGAAATCTGAGATATTATAGCTATTTATGGTTGACAAGCTATGGAATTCAGCACCATCCTATGTTCACATTAATTTACAGATAATGCTTTAAATGGGATAAGCTTTGATAACCTACATGCTGCCTTGACACATTTGTGTACATGGCCATCATTAAGTTTTAAGGCTGTAATTTTTCTACCTTGCTATGACTGTCTGTACCTTCATTTCAAAAGAGTTCGACTTATAATGAAACCTGCATAATGTGTTTTTTGGATGATGATGTGGACTTTGTTAATTATTTTGATGATGAAGTTGTGATTTCTGAATCTGATAATGACAGATCTATGAAAATAACCTTGTGTATGGCAAAGTTATTCAGGAGCCGATGGGGATGGGATGGGGGGTTGAGGGAGCCTCGTTTTGACTGCTACATAGCTGTAGATGTTTCTATCTTTCTTCGAAAAAATAATTGAAATGTTAATGATTGAAAATTACTATGTAATATTTACCTTGCCTGGCCTGGGATAGGTATTTGGTGGAATGGAGAGAAATATATATTCCCTGCAGGTATAAGACATTTTCCTGGTAATTTTTGATAGATGGGTATGTATGACGCAGTAAAGGTTTTAGTTTCTACCTATATCTATTTGCTCAAGATGTTGTTTTAACATCATTTATAGGAGCTCCAGAAGTGTTTGTAGGCCTGCAGTGTTAATCTACTTGTTGCAAATCACACATTTTTCATTCAATTTAGGTCGATCATGCCATTTGAATCACGAACGTGAGGTGTAACTTTCCATGTTTCTTTTAATTCCAGACTTTACAAGGACTACTTCTGGGAGGCGGGCATGGACTCTGGGACTGACGTTATGTACCATTGGTCACTCCTATCAATGAGTGGTGGGCCCAACATCACTGGTCCATCTTATGGTGTCCTGGACAAGGTAACTGACCTTCTGTTAAATGTTCAATGTTAACTTATTCACCCCTACATATCTAAACTGGACTTGCCCTGTCTTTGATTTGGTAAGGTTTAAATGTGACTTTAGGGGTGAATGGGTTAAAGTTACAATGTTCAGTTTTGAGTTGTCTATCGATTACGTAGGATAAAACCTGTGTTTGTAAACCATAACAAAATTTCCGATATTAAGGATCCCTGTACCACTGCCAAAAACTGTCACTATGCATTTGAAACTGTTTTTCTGACATGAATATAACTTTGAATTAATTTCTGAAAAGAAAACCATACCTTGCAGAACTTTTATGAAAAGTAACAAAGTTGAAATAAACAGAACATAAAATCAACAATAGTGTTATGAGTTTAAAAGAAGTCAGCAAAGCTGGACTGGTATTCGAACCCAGGACCTTACGTCGTTACAGTGTTGCTATAACCGACTGAGCTACCTGGACAAAACTGTGTTACAGTTATATCCAAAACGAAATTAAGGGAAGGTTACTGTATATACGAAAAAACAGTGGGACAGGGTTCTTTAAAAGTTTATATTTACTATACATCTCAACTTTCCTTGTTAATGATTTGTAATGATGGTGTTGTATTTTCTAAAATCACAAAAAAAAAAAAAATTGGGAGTGGGGGGGAAGGAGAAGAATTGGAAAAGGCATGAATGCATTAAGACCAATTCATTTGATTTGATCTTCAATGGTTGAAATATTTCTGACTGATGTGAACATTCTTCATCTTTAGAATAAATATTATGATAGTAAGGAAGAGCAACCATTGATGTCAAAAGAGTATCTTCATCAAAAGTAAGAGTGTTTTATATGTGATCACTAGACGACTCAAGTTACCACTGACTTGTGTTACCTGGGGGGATGAGAGACTTGCTTACAGAAATGTGATATTATACACATTTAGGGGATTACCTGATGTAATGGGGAAAGAATTTACGAGGTCACCAGGGGTCAGACATAACAGGTGACCATTATGACCTCGACTACAGGGGATCATATTTATAAGATGATACAGGTGTTCTTAGATGATGAATCAGAGGAATACAATTTATTTGGGCCCTTTAGGTGGATAAGGTTACTACAAACTACAGCTAGCTTACTTATCCCTCTCAATTTGGTTCCTCAAAGTTTAGCTTACCTGGCCAAAAGAGCTATGGGAGTTTATGACATGGAACTCGATTCCTTGTCTGCCCTTCTGTAGACAACTTTTTCTTAAAAGACTACATCAGTCTAAATTAGCTGAAGGAATAATTCACTAAATTTGGCATGGAGTATATGTCGTGGCAGAGGGGAGGGCCCGATAGGGGAAATAAGGTAAAAACTTTTCAATTTCTTTTCCAGTCCTCGTAAGTGAATTTTAACAAAATTGATGCATTGCATTACCAAGTTTGCTATTTTTCAAGCTTTAAAATACAAAGATGACCACATGGAACTGTTAACGTGTTGAGATATTTTTCGCCTCTTTTCAATATCCATCAGGCAAAAAATTGATTATTTTACAAATGGTCCTAACAAGTGTTTTTCAATTTTAAAATATATCCACCTTTATTTTGTAATTTTAGCTCATCACAATAGACCAAGGAGAACCGATATAAATTTTAAAAGCAGATATTTATTTACGAAATATTTTTATAAAAGTGAGGTGAAGATTTAAACAATGCTGATCAATGTCTTTGAATGTTTGATTGCTATAAACTTATCATTCAATACAAACATTTTGATGACTATAAGAATTTACATAATTTTCTATGTTTATGACACAGCATTCTGAAGCATCATTTACAATTCCATGATAGTCCTTTCCTTGCAATTTGCAGATAAATTGGTAAATTTACTTATTTTAAATATAGTCTCAAATGAAAAAAAAAAATTAGTCTTGTGTGTATTTCTAGGGGATGGCTGAGAGTTTGTATACTGTATTAACATGAATATAAGATAGATATTTTGTTCATCGTTTCAATAACTTTAAAAACAATTTGTGTGGCAAAAGGGAAGTATATAAATATGTTTTTTGGTCAGCCAAAAATGATTAGATAGAGATGAAGAGTTATTTTTGTCTTCAAATAGGTTTGAATATCAAAAAAATATTAAATATTAAGAAATATAAATAAAAAAAAATAAAAAAATCACCTACAAACATTACATATAGTAGCTGATTTAAAAAATTATAATTTCAAATATTCAGTCCATCAATATTGAGAGCTTTTGTTAAAAATTCTATTGTTCTGAAAAAAAACCCACCAAAAACCCGGAAGAAATAAATCTTAGCTGGCGTATGTTTTCAGATGTTAACCCACCAATTTTCTTGCTAGAGGAAATCACAGTGATGCATGTTTGGTTCTATAGTGTAATTACACTTGTCTGCAGTTGTCTAATGCTGTGAGGCAGATCTTCTAAGGAAATAATGCGTTGATATATAATACATTTATGGTATCGTCTGCAGTAGTCAGGTTAAGTAAGATTGATGCTTCTGACAAAACGGGGAAATTTTGTTTCTATTTTTTTTTAAATATTGAATGTGTTTTTTGTGCAGCATTATCTGTAATGCAGTACAGTTGAACTGATATTCCTACCTGTCGCTCCCTCTGTAATTTTTTAATATTTTTTTCTCTCATTATTCATCAATTTCCCCATAGTAACAGTGCGTGGTTGTCATGGGCTATAGTACGCATCCAAATTAGGTGGAGATAATTACTAAGTGCGCGGACAAATTATATGATGTAATCCATCATGGCCGCCATTGTGTGTTGGAGATGACGGGTATGGGACAGAAAACCAGTGTAGCATGCGCCCGGCCATGATTATGGCGACCGTCTGCGGAGCCGAGGATGATAGGAGGACTGATTCGTATTACTGTCTGATGAATGGATAAGGCTTGCTGACACATTTGCAGGTCTTTTTTAGGAATTTAATAACAGGGTATTATACTACAGGTTGCTGATACAAAATTAAAAAAAAGATTGTAAAAACCCAGTTGAGGCATTGGTAGAGGTATGAGGATTTAGCTTTCATGTGGGGTTACAGAAGTATATTGATGTCTTTTGTATTCCTGGCTTAGTTTGGCATCTTTTGATTCAATCAATTTTGCAATATTGTGGTCTTGTCACAATCAGTTTTAGAGTTTTGCAAGTATACAGAATTCGATTATCAATTCTGATATTTTATAATCAATGTCAGATAAAGTATTTTGAGTTATTTTGGGGATGACATATTTAGTATCTTTTTTTGTTGAAAATATTAACTCATTCACTTCTGAAATTTCAGAATGAACTATTCTAACCTTTGATTTGGAAGAGTTAAAATGTGTCATCAGGGGTGAATGAGTTAAATGTCAAAATGGATTTTCTGAAATTTTGTTTTTACTTATTATATATGAAGATTTTGCCTTTTCATTGAATTACCAGAAGAAGATGAATTTTTGAGGATACTTTTAACAATTTACTTTATAACTATTTGTCTAGTGCTACTAAATTTAAATATGCATTTTAATACACAACAGGCCTCACAAAAATGACTCTTGTTTATCCAGGCTTAACTCATTCACCCCTGAAATTTTATAACAAACTATTCCAACCTTAGAATTGGAAGAGTTCAAATGTGTCTTCAGGGGTGAATGAGTATCCATACCATACATAGTCATGTAAACTTGAAAATTAGTTATTGAATAATTGATTACACAATTTGATAAAAACCTGATAGATGTTGGAATATATAGCATTAGAGTGTCATTTTTTTTTATTTAAACATTCTCCATACTGGGGACTGTATGCTAACCTTTAACGGCAGTTGCTTATTCGATGTTGGATTTATTAAACGCGACTAGAGGCAAATACAGGTGATGAGTATAATGATATTATGCGACGACAGTGGTATCATAATTGAGTCTTTTAAAGGATGGATGTAGTAATTTAAAAATGAAGTAATAATTATATAAAATTGTAGACCTTAAATAGAAATGTTTCTGCTAACTTTTATGATCATGAACAAGCATTGATGTTGGTTGTATTTTTGTACTTTTCAGTATCGGCGTCAGTTTGACGTGCCAGGAATGTACAATCTTGTTGTCGCAGCCCGCAACAATGTCAGCCAATCACAGGCCAGTTTACTTATCACCGTGTTGTACCCTGTAACCAGGGTGACAGTTCAGACACGTCCAATCCCACTGGGCCACACAAGCTACATCAACATCACTGTAACAGGAGCAGACACCTTTAACGTCCAAGTGGATTTTGGGGACAACACATCGACAGAGGTATCAACGTTGCAATACAATTCTAACATATTCAGGTTGTCGGAAATCAGTTTCATTGTCATGACCTCTCACCTTTATACAATCAAGAGTACATACAAGGTCAGCGTCAATGTTTCAAACCAAGTGTCGTCGTTGGAGGAATCTGGAATTGTGTTGGTGGGAGAACCAATCACAGGCGTAAAACTGCACACAAATTCACCAGCCCTGGTACAGGTGGCAGAATGGGTCGTTGTCACGGCAACGGTTGCCACTGGAGATGACCTCACGTTTGAATGGGATTTCTCCGATGAAGTTTATGAGCCGAGCCAATACCTGAAAGTTGTAAGGTAGGTTTGAGACCTATTATCTTGTTTGTACATGATCATTACCCATACCTGCCAACATTTTGAGAAATTTCTGGTGGGGGGACTTAGCATGCTCCGAATTAAAAGTATAAATAAAATGTGTGTTTGTATACTCTGGGTAAAATAACACCCTGAAATGGAATCTTTTGAGCTGTTCTTTCAGACAATATTATCACATCTTGGAAAATAAGAATAATTTAGCGAATTCACTAGTTGAAAATGATCAATTTTAGGGTCCAAATTCGGGAGTCTCCTTCCTAAATAAGTAAAGTTGGCAGGTATGATAACCTTCATGTGTGTTTCTTTGATAAACTAACAAATACTAACTTTGTTGTAAGCAGGATGTTTGTTTCAGATGTCACCCAAACATAATCCATAAAGAAATAAAGTGAAAGGAAAAACAAACATCTACAAGTGAAAACTGTTATAATAGCTATTGGGTTTTCACTGTTCCAGATTACCTTGAAATCATTTTCAATTTCAGGTTAAAAATAATTAGCATTCATAACACATAAAATCACTTGAATGATAAGGTGGCTGAATTTGAAGGAATTTGTAAAAATTAAATAAGTTAAAACTCCCTAGTGAGCACCCCTATATTACTTGAAAGAAGAGGTGGGATCAGTGTAGAATACCGACACTGGACTCTTGTGCCTTTTGTTTAGTGTTTTTATTTAACGCTGACAAGACCTTGACTAAAATGCAGCCTGGATCCTGTTTGCA
Organism: Mizuhopecten yessoensis; assembly: GCF_002113885.1. Classification (NCBI taxonomy): domain Eukaryota; kingdom Metazoa; phylum Mollusca; class Bivalvia; order Pectinida; family Pectinidae; genus Mizuhopecten; species Mizuhopecten yessoensis. The sequence goes on along the minus strand of NW_018480067.1, from coordinate 294,487 downwards.
TTTCAGCTTTTTACCAGAATGTTTTCATGCAGGTCCCACTTTCTGTGAATATCATTTGACTAATTACGAGGTGACATGGGGAATACTTTCCATTCCAAAATCACCCAGGTTTTTGTAAAATAATGTGATGGTGATCAAATTAAAACGAAAATTAAGATAAAATTTATATCTAAATGATGGTAGTTTTCTTTTATTAACTTTACAAAGTCAGGAAATTTTGTCGTTAACTTTTCAATATGAGAGAAACATTTCAGATGTTTTTGCACATCATAACCTTGCAAAGAATCATGGCAAGTCTCAGTAAATTTGTTAAGTATTGATCTCTAAAATACAAAGGTTATTTCAAAAACAGAAATGTTTGAGGGATTTCCAGTAGGCAATTTGGCACACTGTCAGTCATATTGAATGTAGGGAAACTTAAACTCAGAATAAATCTGTTGTTGACACTTCAATATGCCTACAAAACAAGGAGTTTGATGGATTATATATATAATTGTAACCAGGAGGGATGCACAAAGCTATAACAGTGACGTGGAACTATGTACAGCTATACACTACTAGTTCACTGATGTAATGTAGGAGAAATGTCCTGTTGAGTCTAGCAGAAAGACAAAGAACTAAGTCCTTTCCCCAGTAGGCTATGATGATTGACTGTCAGTGATCACTAGCCTACCACTTGGTTGCGGGATCGAGGTCTATGTGCACAGCCACAATTTTCTGGCTGCAGATCAGTGTTTTTTCTCCAGGTAGTACGTTTTTTCTCCAATACCAAAACCTGACGTGTCCTTAAATGACCAAAGCTGTTAATGGGACATAAAACACAAACAAACCAAACCCATCTTTACCCAGCCTTTCCTGTATCCATGCTTTTGTTTAATTATCTCAGGAAATGTAACTAAAATAATTGTCTTTAGATCCATTTGGGACTTGTGCACCAATATCAAATACAACAATTCACGTCAGTAATGGATAGGGCTCTTGTTTGACCTTGGCCCCTTTTGGCGATCTAATTGATGCCATGTAATTTTGACCTTGGTCATATTGGCTGACAATTTTGTGTTGTGTCAAGGTTAACTAATATGTAATGACCATGGTCAAAAATGAAGTGAAGCCTTCAAGTTTGACCATAAATGGTCACTTTGGTTGTGACCTTGTCATTTAGGACACACATTACAGTTTTGACCTTGGTCATATTGATTGGCCTTATCACATATGACTTTTACTATTGAACCAAGATTATATTTGACCATGCATATAACCACTTAATCTGGTTGTTCTCATCATAAAATACTTGCACCATTGGACCAAGGTCATTTTTGACCTTATCTCTTGTGTTAATTGTTCTTTTCATGTATGACTTTTGTCATTTTTGACCATTGCCACTTTGGTTGTTCCATTGAACCAAGGTAATTTTTAACCTTTGCCTATTTGGTTGTCCTGGTCATGCTGCCCCAATGTCAAATACAGTGACCATGTACAGACATCTATGTACTGAGACCATCTTAATGCCTTTGGTCAGTCTGACAAAGGGTAATTTTAAACTTGAAGCGACCGGTCGGACACCGCCTTATAATAGCTCAAGGAAATACCGATGTGCTATATATGGTATCAACGAGGCTCATACACAAGTGCCAGGAAACAGCCTCAGTGATTATTAACATGTTATAGATTCTCTCTATTGAAATCAATGGAATATGGTGAAGCGCAGACTTTAGTGCTAATCTATTCAGCTCCAATTGACAGCTCAGCAAAACAAAAATCCTTAAAGACGAGAAAAAAATGGAATTTGAAAAAAATGAGAATCTCTAATCAAAACATGCACAAATGGAAAATTCCGCGCAATATCTCTAAATGCCATTTCAGTAGATGATTATATCAAATTGATAGTGAAAGGAATTGAAAAAATTGGGAGATGAAAAACTATTAGGTGTAAAAATTATTGGAACTGCCAGAATGCCGGTTAAATTGCTAGTGATTAGAAACTGGGGGAGTATTTGTGGAATTTCAATCAAGGTTGGGTTACTATAAAACTAGAAATTGAAGACGAGGGTAATAACAGAGGGATTTTGTATTTAAGGTTTTTGAGGTTTCGTGAGGGTTCGATGACAGGATTTGTGAATACCTCGGGGACACAAACTAGTATGGAAATGATTGGAAACAGAGACAGGTCGGAGAAAGTGTTGAAAAGGAGGTTGATCAGAGAATTCGGGAGTAATGGGATTTTGTATCATAATAAGGCATCACTGCGGTCCTGCGGGATTGTAGGCATCACAGAATGGAAGTGGGAGGATGGAAATATGATATAATGAGGATCTAAATTATATAAGCTATCAAATTATACTGTCACTGTATGGGAGAGTGTAACATTGGGAGTAACTCATTTGTAACAGTCACTTTGTGGGATGTTGTACTGTGGAAATGTAATAGAATGAGGATATATATATTAAGTTTTTGTGAGTTTTGAAATGTAACAAAATGGAGATTTTTATATATAAAGTATTTGCAATCAGGAGGATATCAAATAATGAGGTTATCACAAAATAGGACAGTGCACTATAGAATAACTTGCATTATCACAGGATTGGACAGACTCTAGGAATGTATAACATAGTCTACATGTGATTATCACAGGATTGGACAGACTCTAGTAATGTATAACATAGTCTACATGTGATTACACAGGATTGGACAGACTCTAGGAATGTATAACATAGTCTACATGTGATTATCACAGGATGGAACAGACTCTAGGAATGTATAACATAGTCTACATGTGACTATCACAGGATGGAACAGAAGAAATGAAAATGTGTTGACGTGAGGAAATAAAAAAAACTATCACATTATAATGTCTATGGTGACAAAAGTATGGGAAAGTATATCAAATATCATTTGTGGTATATCTTTGTGGTATATCTTTTCATCTGGTAGGACCTTTTATAGACATAAGATTCAATTTGGAACTTCAAATATTCACCATCACAGGGTGGGACAGACATTAAGGAAATATAACATGATGGTGGTTCTACATATTAACGATCACCGGATGGGACTCTAAACATGGAGGTCTTTACATATTAATGATCACAGGATGGGACAGACATTAAGGAGGTAAAACATGGTGGTGGTTCTACATATTAATGATCACCGGAGGGGACTCTAAACATGGAGGTCTTTACATATTAACGATCACCGGATGGGACTCTAAACATGGAGGTCTTTACATATTAACGATCACAGGATGGGACAGACATTAAGGAGGTAAAACATGATGGTGGTTCTACATATTAACGATCACCGGATGGGACTCTAAACTTGGAGGTCTTTACATATTAATGATCACAGGATGGGACTCTAAACATGGAGGTCTTTACATATTAATGATCACAGGATGGGACATAGATTGGCCAACGTCTCTAGAATATTAAATAATAAAGAGAAAAAATTAACTCACTTGGATGTCTAATTCTAGAGTTCCTAAGTTCTAAACTAGGGGGAGATAAGCTAGTAGTAAAATGCAGTCAAGAAATTCTTCATAAAAACTTAGGGGCTGGTGGCCAGTCTAGATGGGACACTAAAAATGGAATTTTGTACTTATTAGCTATCACAGGGTGGACGGACACGACAGATTTATGATAGGATGGAGATCGATGTAAGTTTTCAGAATGAGACACGATGGAGGGATGTCATGTCATGTATTTGATACTTTGAAATATGCACGTGATGAGGATGTATACATGCCTAAAGGGGAACAGGATTTGGTCATTCAAATCAGATTTGGGAAATCCGTTTTTTTGTAAAAAGGAAAAAGTAATATATATATATGTTATGCTGGAACAAAAGGATTTTTTGTGGTAGTGTATATTTTGGCCTTATGTATAAAGTTTCAACATCCGCCTTGTAATTTTATTTTTTTGTGCGTAATGCGTCTACACTTAAGGGGGAATAACTACAAGTACTTTGTCATATGGCGTGGTAAAATAACTACAAGTACTTTGTCATATGGCGTGGTAAATGTGTAGAGTGTCTATTGCCAGAAGACTACTTTAGCAGCGTTATAAACTACAGGTAGATCATCATCAGACCTTATGTATCGGGTTCTCGGGAGCTCAGGCATTGTACACGATGGATGACTCAATCAGGATGGAGGATCAGGCCAAGCTGATATTTTAGATCTACTGATGACTTGCTAAAGACAGATGATTGTCTCTGGTCCATAAGCTGATCGTAATCGCGCCCTATCCTCTCCCCCTGGCCATGATGGATTGCCGTATCTGAGCTAAGCGGATATGTAATTACATAGCTCATCAACCTATTGCTAATGGCCATTTTTCAATTATTTACACCCTGTCAAATCGTGACAGTCTATTCAGAATACAAGTATGTTTTTTGTTTTTTTTGTGAACTCCTTAAAACTAACCATATTACACCCATACATAGAGGAGACTGCAGCCGGTCGGGGTTGTGTAAGCTAGGAGTGATTAATGTTAGGAAAGTATTATAGCCTGCACCATGGAATGTTCCATATGTTTAACATGTACACTTGGAAATGGACACTTGACGATATTAAGGATTTTTTTGTGCAAAATAGTTCAGAGAAACATTTACAGAGGTATTTAATTGCTTTTGTATTATTTTCTAACATTTTGTGAGTTTAAACCTGGTGTAGATGTCTGATAAAGCTCATCTGGTGTTTAGGTTACATATACGCACAGTTAGTTTCGATTATCATACAGCTGGGTAAAACATTAACTGTAAGCATCTTTGACACGTCTTTAAATAGAAGCATATATATACTCATAAACAGATTGATATACATATGTTTAGGTTTCTTCATATTTTCAATATATTATTGTAGATGTGACAAAATTAACTCATGATGTAATATCAATCTTTTGATATTTCTTAAATTATCATTTTATCCTTTGATTATTTTTTTATTTTTTTATTTATTAGCTTTACGAAAATATTTTCTGTTTCTGTTGATTTTTAATATAAATTGTTTTCTTAAATATTAAAATAAAAATTGTAAGGTGTGTAATGTAGAATCGAATTTCTGTACAATGTATCAGTATTTTCTTTATAAATATTAAGATATTATAAAAGCTGCAGGTTTATTCAATTAATTTGTTTTGATATTAACAAACAATGATGGGAGACTCTTGTGAACATCACTTATTACAAAAGTTCAAAAAGGCACTTATAACTTAACAGATGTAGTCTAGGGGCACATCGCTGAGGGATATGGCCACTAATGACCTGTACCTGTTTTGTGTTGACAGCGAAGGAAACAACAGCACAGCTAACTACTCCTTCTCTATGGCTGGTCAGTATGACGTCAGTGTCCGAGTCTCCAATCAGCTGTATACCCAGCCCTTCATTGTTCAGCTGGACTTCCAGTTCCACGTGATGGAAGTGGTCAGTCAGCTGACCGTTGAGATCTACGAGAAGATTACAGGGTCGCCACTGCAGGGTTCTGCCCCCAACCTGTCCACCCCAGAGGTCCGCTTCCTGTCAAAGTGAGTGTCATATAGTTTGTGTACTGTGTAGCGCTTACGTTAAAAAAGTGACGTTATATTTTTGTGTTTTGGAACACTGTGCAAACTAAAACTAAGATATGACTTTTAATTTATTGTAAAGCGGTAGCCCATATGATGCTACATTCGTAATTTATTGTAAAGCGGTAGCCAATATGATGCTACATTCGTAATTTATTGTAAAGCGGTAGCCCATATGATGCTACATTCATAATTTATTGTAAAGCGGTAGCCCATATAAGATGCTACATTCGTAATTTATTGTAAAGCGGTAGCCCATATATGATGCTACATTCGTAATTTATTGTAAAGCGGTAGCCCATATGATGCTATATTTGTAATTTATTGTAAAGCGGTAGCCCATATAAGATGCTACATTCATAATTTATTGTAAAGCGGTAGCCCATATATGATGATACATTCATAATTTATTTACAGACAAAAAATAATCCTATTTCAAACCAATATCATTAACACATTGTAACATGTAGATATAGCGTAAACTTACATTATGGTAACCATGGCAACTAATTGGATATACTTTATTCAATCAGGTGCGGAGGCTCGGATGTGACCTTTGAGTTTAATTTTGGTGATGGTGTTACAAAGCAGGTGTCGGGTATACTTCACCAGTATGTCAACATCATGATGGCTACGTCTTCTCACCGGTATACAAAAGGTATTCAGCTCTTATATTCTCACATTAAATCCACATTGGCATTCTTACATTTAACCCACATTGACATTCTAACATTTAACCCACGTTGACATTCTCACATTAAGCCAACACTGACATTCTCACATTTTGCCCACACTGACATTCTCACATTTAATCCATGTTGACATTCTCACAAATAGCCTACACTGACATTTTCGCATTTATCTCACACTGACATTTTCACATTTAATCTATGTAGACATTCTCACAATTTAACCGACACTGACATTCTCACAATTTTACCCACACTGACATTCTCACATTTAACCCACACCGACATTTTCACATTTAATCCATGTTGACATTCTCACATTTAACCCACAATATCACAATGAGACTCACATTTAACTGATGCTTGCACTTTCACATTTGAACCATACTGAGGCAGTCTCTCATTAAACCATGCTGACAATTTTGTATTTTAAGCCAAGGCACTCTCACATTTAACCATTGCCCATTTACACTGTTACACAATCTAGCCCTTTTATTCTTGGAAGATGGCTCATATCTATTTAGTGCTCACTTAAGTAGGTCTCCTTAAAAACATGTATTTGACAGAAGACTGTTCTTCAAATGATGTCCATAATTTTGCTGTCACACCATTATTCATTTTGTAATCACTTCATTGATGTGGGCCTTAAAATGTGTTACAATATCATATAATTACATGTGGAAACAGGATTTTGTTCTTTCAGAGGGAGTGTACTATGTAATAGCATATATAATAGTCAGGAACAGCCTAATTGCGATATTAAATTTTAACAATATCTGTTTCAGAGGGAGTGTACAATGTAAGTGTAACAGCCAGGAACAGCCTGTCTGAGATGACGTCATACCTCGCCTTGCCTTTCTATGTACAGCTGCCCACTCAAGGGCTCCAGCTGCACCCAGAGATGATTCGGACTCCATTTGGGGAGGAAACCACCTTCAGAGCTAGTGTCACCGGGGGAACTAACTTCACCTTCGACTGGAAGTTTGGGGATCAGTCTGACATAGTCAATGATGCAGGTTTGTGTGTTACCAAATTTTTTGCATTTCATTATGTGATAATTGAAATAGGGACAAAAATACAAAAGCATTGTGGAAATTAGCAAAAATAAACACCATAAAAAAGACATTGTTTGCATAAGATAGCTTTTTTTTACCTGAAATTGTCCATGTTGTGTTACAGGCCCCATAGTGACGCACGAGTATACACAGGTTGGCAGATACAAGGTCACGGTCATCGCAAAGAATGATGTGTCACAGCTCACTAAGACGGCTGAAGTCCAGGTTCTACACAGACTCCAAAGTAAGTGTCTCGACCAGTGTCAAGGTGACATGTCGCATACATCTACTGAAAGGTCATGTTTCATACAAATGTCAAGGTCATTTCCTGCTTGCACATATATCAAGGTCACGGCAAGTTCAGCTATGCATGAACTTTATTCAGGGCTATGTATAGCATCAACTTTCAGGTCACTTCTGTTACTCAAATTTAGTGTTGTGTTAAAAATCAGTATATTTGAAATATTGTCATTATCTAGTTTAAAAACCTAATTAATAATAAAAACTTTTTTTTTTTAAATTGAGAAAGATTGTGTTTAACTGTGCTGTTATACATCTTGCACATGCTTATTTAGTGTCCTTGCCCTAAACAAATGTAACAATTTTCAGCTTTTGTTCAATCTCATAAAACTTCTATGAATCTCATTTAATAAAAAAGCAATTGTTACACTTCTTGGAGATTTACATTTACACTGGAAAGGATGCAACACTGCTGATTACACGAGCCTTGAATTCGCAGACAATGCCCTGAGTATAGGTAGTGTAACGTATTGATGGTTCCGTGTTATGGGACAGTATATTGAATCCCCTTCCCCTGCCTTCATTTTCTGTTGGACACCAGACGATGTAAACATCGGTACATAACCCATCCGAGGAAACCCTGCCATGCAATTACCAACACATTTGATGAATACACCTTCCTTTGTTATGTACGAGCTGTGCCCGACTTGGTAATTAGTCTGTCCGTCTCGTGCCCGACATGTGTACCAGTCGGTCCAGAGGCGAGAACCCACAGATACAACTTCCCATAATCCATGTCCAACATGTCAGCCGACCCTGAATAGGCCTTATTCAGTAGCCAACCATGTAGACTTTACCTAGCGCAATTATGTTTACTCTACCAACCTTTATAAATTGTTTTTGATAAAGATGTAACCTTGGGTTTTACAACATCAATCAAAATCTGAGATTCTATTAACCGATAAAATATCAATTTGTAATACTTGACATTTCCGGGAGAAGAAGTGACTTGAAATAATGTTTGTTATGGTATATAGATAACGAGATACATAAATCTTGGTTTTATGTAAGATAAAAACAGTCTGTATTTTATACAAATACCTAAATTGCTGTTTCCACTTAAAAGCATCTATATCAGAAAATGAAAATAGAGGTTCAAGTGACAGGTGACTGTATATAAAGTATCTTATCTTATTGTAATTGAGACTATTTTTCACTCGTTATCTAACCCATATCCTTGTTAAGGAAATGCTTTTACAAAATAATAACTAGTTAACTGCTGACAGTGGGGTTCTAACCTACAGTGTTCCAGTCATTAATCCAATCTACAGTCCTCTGTATTGACGTTCCTTTAACTTTATTTGGGATTAAATGGTATTGGATAATTGCATTACGTGAATTACAAGTCCCCTAGCAGTACTATATACTGCAGGGAACTCTGTTCAATTTAAAGTATGTTAGTCTTGGGTCCATCAGTCTATCAGCCGATGTATTACTTGTCCTGGGCATATATGATATACTTTTCCACCTACAATTGCCAAATTGTGTATGCTAGTCCTTCTTAGAATGTTGGTGCTTTGTTTGTACAAAATTGGGACTATATATAGTGCCCCATTAAATAGAATTATGACCCTTTGTTCAATGTTTGTCACTTTAAGGGCATATCTCCTATAAAAGGTCGCCTTCTATTGACAAATTTTATATATGAGTACATTTTAGGACGGTAAACTATCCTTTACTCTGAAATTGAGTCTCCTTCCTCAAAAATATACACAGTTATGGCCCTTTGTTCAATGTTTGTCACTTCCAGGGTATATATCCTATACTTAGTCACCTATTATTGACAAATTTTAAAGGTGAGTTCATTTTCAGATGGTCGACTATTGTGTACTTAAACTGGGCCCTCTTTGCCTTAAAAAAATATACAGAGTTATGACCCTTTTTTATTCCAAAGACTGTCCAAAGGTAGGAAACTAAGTATGGATTGCTTGCAACAGTCAGCCTTGCTCAAAATTTTGTTAGATATCTAATATTTCTTCTTTGTTTTCAGGGGTGAACTTGATGCTCTCAAAAAAAGTTGTTGCAACCTATGAAGAGGTGAAATACAGCGCTGAAACCTTTCCAGAAAATGCAGATGTCGGTTATTTTGAGTGGAACTTCGGAGTTCAGGAAAAGCCAAAGCAGTCTTATGATCCATTCAAGACCCACATGTACACCATACCTAGCAAGTGAGAATTTAGTCCCTAAATTTATCTATTGAATAGTTCAATAGTAAACAGAGTATATAGTATAATGGTGGACATTATCTTTTTTCCTCTCGTTTGCCAAAGGATATCTTTTATCTATCCAAATAATACAGTAATTGTCAAATAAAATATTGATCTTTTTAATGACAACATTTATTTACCACATTGCCTGCTGTTTAATGTAATTATCTCCCCCCTATATTCATTCAGTAGTTATGCGTTACTTACTCATTTTGAGCCCACTCTTGTAATTTTGTAGTTTATTATCTATTTCCAAACGGTTACATCTTGGCATTATCAACTTCATCTAACTTCATTCTTTCATATGAAAATTGTGTGTGAATTCTATAACATTTTAATTCTTGAAACGTTGCTGTCTAACTGAATAACATTACTGAAAACAGTGGCCACTTCCAGGTACTGAAAACAGTGGCCACTTCCAGGTACTGAAAACAGTGGCCACTTCCAGGTACTGAAAACAATTCCCTTCAAAAAATTGAAAAGTGTGGGTAGTGATTTAATGCTATTATATTTAGAAAACGAGTACTTTTGATCTCTAAGTAAGCTTAGGTGCTATTTATGTCTGCAATGGCAGATAGTTGATCGACATGGGCAGAGATGAGAGCCAACAGCAGGCAAAGTGTTCAATTGTTTTTCAATTTTAAGGAATTATTTTAACTGATTTTTTTGTTTCATCGTTTCAGATATACTGTTACAGTGTCTGCTCATAATTCTATAAGTCACGTAGAATCGGAACCGGTCTATATCCATGTCCAATCACCGGTCAGCGAGTACCTCGAGATACGATACGATCCAAAAAAGAAGCACCATATTGTGGAGGAGAACAGCTCCTTCTCCGTCTACCACTTCAGTGGTAGCGACCTATACTATACGTGGGACTTCGGAGATGGAACCAGAAACAAAACCACAAAGTCCAAAACTATGAGCCATAACTATACCAGGTTAGTCCAATATCAATCAGGATAAAAAGAATTCTACCAGAATAGATAACAAATCTGTACCAGGCTAGATATACTCAAACCTGCTTGAGAGACTACCTCTATTAAGCCACCACCTGTGTTAAGAGATTACTTTTAAACCTCCCCATTGCAGTTATTGACATGTTAACTGAACCTGTATTAAGAGACCACCTGTGTTAAGAGACCACTTTTGAAAGTATCCATTGCAGTTATTTTCGTAAATTGAACCTGTATTAAGAGACTACCTGTGTTAAGAGACCACTTTATTGGTTAGACAAATATCTATGACTATTGGTCTCCAGATCAAACCAAATTTCATGTTCTAATTACCAGCATAAAACACTTAAAATATCAAGCTATCCACTTATTGAATTTTAGGTGAAAGTAATTTATAGAGACAAAATTATTTTGTGGATTGATAAATTTAATTACGCATCTTTCTTAAATACATTGTGTATATAAGGCAAACAACATTAAAGACACTGATCATGTTGTGTTTTCAGTGTGGGCGAGTATGTCATTCGAGTATGGGCAGAGAACATGCTGAGTATGACGTCGGCCAGTGATAACGTATTTGTACTCCGAAAGAAGTGTGTCAAACCAGAGTTAGTCATACATGGAGAATTCACTAAAGGGGAGAGCGTGTCTGTAAGTATACGACTACCTTATACATACTGTAATGTTTTTCTTATGTAAAGTCAACGTATATGGGATAAATATGTTTTCGATATTTTTCTGTGAAAAAGGCTGGGGCAGTTTGTATATAAAATACTCTAGTTACTAACAGTGGTTTAAAAATATGATTTTAATGCTCCATATTGGGATAGAAAACAGACATGATACATGTTGACTTGTCTAAGGCATCTCGTGTAGTTATCACAAATACGTGGATGAGACTATTTCTGTATGAAGTGGTCGAATATGATGGAGACTTGATAATATTATGAATGGACAGTAAATGTATCATTTTAGCTTATTCACCCCTACATTTTTAAACTGGACTTGACTTTTCTTTGATGTGGAAAGGTTCAAATTGGTCACTTTTGTTAGAAAAGAGTTTTGTCAAAAATAGTGAACTGCCAAGTCTAGTGCTATGGTATTCATGTTTGGCTTCCAATTCTAACTCATTCACCCCTGAAATTTCATAATGAACTATTCCAACCTTTAAATTGGAAGGGTTCAAATGTGTATTCAGGAGTAAATGAGTTAACTGATCACCTGACAGGAAGATGAAACAGGACATCATTTAATTTAGTTTTGTGATTCAATATCAGTGACACAAAGATCATTAATTATGTGTTGTAAAGTGTGAATAGAAAAAGGCCAAGCTTCTACGAAAATCTCCACTTCAAGTCAAACTCATTCTTTTAATTGGGATTACTGGTGATATGTCATTTTTTTGTTTCAACCGGTCATGAATCATCAATTTATCAAATCTATCAACAGATCCATGTGCTTCGTTCCAAAGAGTTATACGTAGAAGTCGAGCTGAAGAATGTCGACTGTGACGTCACTAATGCCACAGCATATCGGTGGGCATTTTATAACGCCTCGTCAGGACGTGAAGTGGAGCTGGATACCTTAGATGATGACGTACTACGAAAGAAAATGTTGAGGATACCAGCTAGAATTTTACCATACGGAACCTATGATCTTAAAGTCACGGTGAGTTAATGGTTGTTGCCTGCATACCTTGTCGTTAGTGTCTGATATTGTTAATTTCTTCCCGATCGTCTGCATTGTATGTTCGACTATTTATAAATCCCAGTAAAATCTATATACAGGGATGTGGTTAACAGGAAGTATTTAAACTTTACATTCTTATCATAATTGGTACTTAACCTTACGACACGGATACACTCGTGTATAACTGTGTGTACTGTTCACATATCTGTCTCTACCAACTTCCTTGTTTGGAAGGTGTTATTACATTGATGCTTTGATTATCCTATCGACTTTGTCTGTCTGTCTGTGTCTGTCTGTCCTACTAATATTGCAGAGCTGTCTGTGTCTGTGTCTATCCTGCTTATATTAAACATCTGTCTGTCTGTCTGCATGTCTGTCATATTACATGTTTGTTTTGAGCTTTCTGTCTGTCTCTGTCTGTCCGTCTGTCCTTCTAACATTGCAGAGTAGTTTGTCTGTCGTATTACGTGTTTGTTTTGAGCTGTCTGTCTGTCTCCGTCTGTCCGTCTGTCCTTCTGTCCTTCTAACATTGCAGAGTAGTTTGTCTGTCATATTACATGTTTGTTTTGAGCTGTCTGTCTGTCTCTGTCTATCCGTCTGTCCTTCTAACATTGCAGAATAGTTTGTCTGTCGTATTGCATGTTTGTTTTGAGCTGTCTGTCTGTCTGTCTGTCTGTCTGTCCTTCTAACATTACAGAGTAGATTGTCTGTGATATTGCATGTTTGTTTTGAGCTGTCTGTCTGTCTGTCTGTCTCCGTCTGTCCTTCTAACATTGCAGAGTAATTTGTCTGTCTCTGTCTGTCCGTCTGTCCTTCTAACATTGCAGAATAGTTTGTCTGTCTCTGTCTGTCTGTCTGTCCTTCTAACATTGCAGAGTAATTTGTCTGTATCTGTCTGTCCGTCTGTCCTTCTAACATTGCATAATAGTTTGTCTGTCGTATTGCATGTTTGTTTTGAGCTGTCTGTCTGTCTCTGTCTGTCTGTCCTTCTAACATTACAAAGTAGCTTGTCTGTGATATTGCAGGTTTGTTTTGAGCTGTCTGTCTCTGTCTGTCCATCTGTCCTTCTAACATTGCAGAATAGTTTGTCTGTCATATTACGTTTGTTTTGAACTGTCTGTCTGTCTCTGTCTGTCCGTCTGTCCTTCTAACATTGCAGAATAGTTTGTCTGTCTCTGTCTGTCTGTCTGTCCTTCTAACATTGCAGAGTAGTTTGTCTGTCTCTGTCTGTCCTTCTGTCCTTCTAACATTGCAGAATAGTTTGTCTGTCATTTTACGTTTGTTTTGAACTGTCTGTCTGTCTCTGGCTGTCCGTCTGTCCTTCTAACACTGCAGAATAGTTTGTCTGTCATATTACGTTTGTTTTGTACTGTCTGTCTGTCCCTGTCTGTCCGTCTGTCCTTATAACATTGCAGAATAGTTTCTCTGTCATATTACGTTTGTTTTGAGCTGTCTGTCTGTCTCTGTCTGTCCGTCTGTCCTAACATTACAGATTAGCTTGTCTGTGGTATTGCATGTTTGTTTTGAGCTGTCTGTCTGTCTCTGTCTGTCCGTCTGTCCTTCTAACATTGCAGAGTAGTTTGTCTGTCGTATTACATGCTTGTTTTGTACAATAGTAGCATCATTCCATTTAACTCCTTGTCAATATTGTTATAGGCCTGTCAAATTTAATTCGACAGGCGTATTATGGTATAGCGTTTGCGTCTGTTCGTCCAGTTAAAATTTAGGTGCAAGTTTCTTCAGTGGTCTACAGTTTAGTCAGATCATGTGTTATTGTCCTAATTTTTGGCATGGATGTTCATGTGGGGTCTAACAAGGACAATATGGATTTGATTTAAACGAACAAAAAATCATTGGATAGGGTCAGACAGGCGTATTATACATCCGTTTGCGTTTGCGTTTACATACCTACCTACAATACATCAGCACAACCAAACACATATAATACATACCTACTTCCACTACATCAGTACATACCAACCTCCAATACATCAGCACATCCAAACACATATAATACATTCCTACCTCCAATACAGCAGTACAACCAAACAAATACAGTACATACCTACCTACAATACATCAGAACAACCAAACACATACAGTAAATACCTACCCCAATACTTCAGTACAACCAAACAAATACAGTACATACCTACCGCCAATACCTCAGTACATACCTACATCCAATACATCAGTATATACCTACTTCCAATACAGCAGTACATACCTACCCCCAATACATCAGTACCTACCTACTTCCAATACATCGGTACAACCAAACACATACAGTACATGCCTACCTACAATACATCAGAACAACCAAACACATACAGTACATGCCTACCTACAATACATCAGCACATACCTACTTCCACTACATCAGTACATACCTACTTCAAATACATCAGTACATCCTTACCTCCAATACATCAGGACATACCTACCTCCAATCCATCAGTACATACCTTCCTCCAATACATCAGTGCATACCTACTTCCAAAACATCAGTACATACCAACCTCCAATACATCAGTACATACCTACTTCCAATACATCAGTACAACCAAACACATACAGTACATACCTACCCCAATACATCAGTACAACCAAACACATACAGTACATACCTACCTACAATACATCAGCACAACCAAACACATATAATACATACCTACCTCCAATACAACAGTACATACATACCTCCAATACATCAGTACATACCTACTTCCAATACATCAGTACATACCTACCTCCAATACATCAGAACATACCTACCTCCAATACATCAGTACATCCCTACCTCCAATACATCAGTACATACTTACCTCCAATACATCAGTACATACCTACCTCCAATACGTTAGTACATACCTACCTCTAATACATCAGTACAACCAAACACATACAGTACATACCTACCCCAATACATCAGCACAACCAAACACATATATACTTTTCAGATACAAACTACCAGGTAGTGAGCGACCAATTAGCTTGATCGATGACACTTCCCCAGTGTTTCCCCTACTGTTATAGAGTACATGGACTACCTTACAGATCTTTAACCAAGCCTGTACAAGTATAGACCCTGCCGAAGCAGACATGCCTGGCGTGCCGTAACTCGGCCAGGAACGCGTTGTCAAGTTTCACAAACCATCTTACTGCTGCCTTATTTCTCGCATCGTGTGCTGCCCAATTTAACAGGCTTCTGTGTGTGGCACAGTTTGTTAAAATTGAAAATCAATATCAACATTAAATCAACAGAAATTGTGTGATTGATCGCCCGCATTAGACTGATGTTATTTTTATGTTTTGTTGAAATTAAGTGTTAAAATTTAAATGGAGTTTGATGCTGTAGGGACTGTGTATCAGTGTGCCATTCTCATGTACGTTCGATGTGCTAGTGTGATTTATTTGGATTTCGAGACGGGAGCTGGTGAGCTAATATCAGACAGAATTTTGACATGTTTTGGGTTAGTTATAATGAGCTTGTCATAATTGTCCATACATATGTTCATCAATTCCAAAGGGAGTCAAGTTAAACAGTGTTTCCTTAGTATTGAAACATTTGGTAAAGATAAAATGATGTTGGTGAATGAAGCGAAGAGATATTAGCATGATTGGATAATACATTAAAAATCATTAAGGACACATCTTCAGTTCTATTTTTTTTTTATCAAAATCTTGTAAAATATCTGAAATATTCACACACAAGGAAGTTCCACTATTCATTTTCCTTGAAATAAATATAATGTGCATCAAGTATAAAAATCATAAATTTTTGATTGAGTAATTTTCAGCCTATTTGATGTAAATGAGTTATTTTCAATCAATTGTTTATTAGCTATATTTTGCCATTTCGGGATGAGCTATTTTCACTTCATGTGTGAGGAAACTATGTAGCTTATTGAGAAATAATCTGTTTAGCCAATTCGGTAATGAGCTATTACTCTGCCATTTTGGGATGAGCTATTTCCTCGCAATGTGTGAGGGAACTTTATTTGACATTTTGATCAGCCAATTTGTCTGCCATTTTGGGATGCGCTATTTTCACCCATTGTGTGATGGAACTTTTTTTGGTATTTTATGACTGAAATATGGTTAACCATATTTGTTTTTTCTTTTTTCTTTTTCTGTGATGATTATTACTGGTTTTTTTTATTAATATATGTGATTATCTCCCTTTACTTGTAATGTAATATGTTATTGTTATTTTTACATATGTTTGTCGCAAAAATAGCTCTCAAGAGCTAATGTTCCTTGTTTACCTGTATGCGACATTAAATAAAGTTTCTTGTATCTTGTATCTTGTACCAATTGTCTGTCGTTTGGGATGAGCTATTTATGTTCATGTAATGTTTGAGGAAACGATTTAGCCTATTGAAGAAGATGGTATTCTCAGCCATTTGTAATAAGATATTTATTTATAAAAGAACTATATCTGGATAATTCTAAAATGATATTTGTTCAATAAAATGATTTTAGAAAGAAAGTGAATTTGCCAATTTTAACAGGTTTCTGAAGAAGGATTCAAGGATGTGAATCTCATTGAGTACTACAGCATGCAGGCACATTTAAAAAACAATTACTAACTCAACCAATATTTTCATAATAAAGATTAGAAAAATTATGCAGGCCTGACATCAAATCTCATAGCTCTGGTTGTCAGGCTAGTGGAATTATACAACCCTGTCATGTTTGTATAACTTGATCTACTGATGATTTGCCCCAGTGTCAATCACACGTGCGCAATGCTGCATACTGCATACTTGGCAGCTTTTTAAAATGCTTAAAACATAAATGAAATGTGTGTATAAACCCCAAGAGACAAAATAACCATTGAAATTGAAATATTTTGAGTTCTTTCAGAAAAAATCATTAGATCTTAAAAATATGAATAGTTTAGCAAATTCACAGGTTGAAAATACCAGGTTTAATGGTCCAACATGGGGAGTATCCCTCCTAAATAGGGAGAGTTGGCAAGTATGCTGCTGAAGATGTTGTATTAACACATGCACCCCTGAAATTTCATAATGAACTATTCCAACCTTTGAATTGGAAGAGTTCAAAAGTGCCTTTAGGGATGAATGAGTTAAACATTCATGGTTGTCTCCTCATAACAGGTGATGGTGCGAGGAACAATCGTACACACAGAGTGTCAGACCAAAGTTAGCGTGGACCCCACCCAACCATTGTGCTCTATCAAAGGGGGCGTGTACAGAGAGGTGAGACGAGACGGTGTTGTTGTGATAGATGGTACGAGCTCCTTAGACCCAGACATCAACAGCAACTCTTCACTCAGGTATAATGATCATCATTGACATTAGTTGTTAGCTAATGTAGCCCAAAGGGCCAGTATACTGGAAAGTCTTTTAATTTCGTGGGGCTAATATTTTGCAGATGTCCTTATCGGAACTAGTTTGCGAGGATTAATTTCATTAAACATGGCTACATAAAATATTGCACTAATCAGGGTACTTTTGTATTTAGTTGATGAGATTTAATTTTGAAAAATAAAGTAAAAAATAAAAAGTAAAATGTGGTACTGAATTATTATTTTATCTTCATTATTTGGCAGTAAACAGGTAAACAGATTGTTTTCTGTCTGTAAATACACATAATATTATAATTCAAGCTATTGATATTCGCTAGGTATTCAATTTCTGTCTTTGTTATAACAACAAATATAGCAAAAATAAATCCTTCGAGATTATTACTAACTATACAGTATGTAGAGTTGTTGCCTCAGCTCATTGTAAGTAACTTTGTCGAAGACATTATCTTGAGTGTAGCATCCATCCTGACTATTTACAAGAGGCCCTTTGTTTATTTTTTATTCTAAACTGTGTCCACAATTAAAGAAATATGGATTGCTCAAAATATTATGCTTTATTTGGTATTGCGCATCCATGGTTATAAAATCCACAATAGCCTATATCTCTTCTGAAGTGCAGGAATATTTTTCACATCCAAAAGTCTCGCTCTAGAAGAATTCAAAATAAAGTTCACCAAGATAAAAGACTGATTAACAGATGGCAATACGGGCCCCTTAGGCCTCTTGTTTCTGTCATATTTTAAAAATTGATTTTCATTTTCACATTCATATTGATATGGCTCCTTAAATGATGATCTATGCATGATATTACAGATATTGGGAAACTACAATGTTTCCTTATTTCAATTGAAAACCAATAACATTTAAAGACCTAGAAAAACTATACTGAAAGCTTTCGTTACTGGGGAAACTGTGAAATCAGGCTCTGTTCGAAAGTAGGAATTGATGCGTTTCTTAAAATGGAAAGACAAGTATGCCGTGATTTACAAAGAGTAAACACCATTAGACCAAAGCAAGCATTAATGGGATGTGATGGTGGAGTGGATCTAAAGCAAACCCTACGTAGAAATGAAAATAGATTATTTCTTAATCTTCATCACTTTAGGTTCAACTGGACATGCTATGTTGATTATGATCGAGAAAAGCCCTGTTTCAAGGAGAATCTTACAGATACTGTTACTATGGATACCTCTCGTATATCATTTCCGGGAAGCTGGCTGAGAGAGGATAGAAGGGAATTCATGATGACGCTAACGCTGATGACAGAGAATAGGGACGATGTAGAGTGTTCTCAGATGATCCACATCAGCGACCTGCTAGAGTAAGTCTTGCCACTATATATTGCTGAGTTTTGTACAAGGGTATTTTATCTCTACCGTTGATATCTATTGATTTCTTTATGTACGATATATTACCACATTACCGCTAGCTGTAAAGTGCATCTTCACAAACGGCAGAATATAAATATCTTATTTGTCAAAAAGACTGTAGTTCATTTTCGTAGCAGAGAGTTGCTCTTTTGGATCGTTCTCATATTTCTTACAAGTTATGCATTTAGCGATGCTGAATTATTTATTGCGCATAAGTCTTAGACTTGACGTAGATACCCACTGTTGGTTAACTATAGAATACAAAATATACATTTCGTATAAAAGTGGTTCAATATATCGCAGCATTACAATGGGTTTCAGCTAAACTGAATATTTATCAACTCGAAATTGACTGAACAAAAGTTGTGTTCAAAAGTTTATTGCTGTTATTTGACAAAAAGACTTTGGCTGAAATTCAGATTCAACAGACTCAACGAAATATGCTTGGAGATTTCATGCAATGTTTTATTAAATTTTGTTGAATATGGATATTCCAAGGATTGAGAATAGACACATTGTATCACTTGGAGAAAAAAGGAGAAATTGATCTTCATTCGTTTCGACCATTTTCAAATTTTGAAAAAATAAATCTATCCCAAAATGCTTTGACAGGATATTGAGAAAAGCAGATTATTGGTGACTGTGCAGAACTGGACTGGGTCGAATGTCGGCGACCAGGTAGCTCAATTGGTAGAGCATCCGTCTAGAGTTCGAATGGTACCGGGATCAAACCCCGGTCTGGCCGTGCAATTTTCCTTTCCTGTTACATTGATGCCTGTGACCAACCCTTGTTTCAAGCATTTTTTTTGGTGTATGCTTGGCAAGGGGATACCCAAACCTGGGTTGTAACTAGTTGTGTCTTTGGGGGCGAAGACTTAGAAAAAGGAGGGAGGAATGTAGCGGAACTGGACTGGGTCGATCGTCGGCGACCTGGTAGCTCAATTGGTAGAGCATCCGTCTATAGTTCGGAAGGTCCCGGGTTCGAACCCCGGTCTGGCCGTGCATTTTTCTTCTCCTGTTACAACTGGATGAGCATTGCTTGGCTGCATGATACATTGAACAAGAAAACAAGGTATCAGATTTAAGCACTGAATTGCTTTTAGTTGGCATTCATGGTCACTATGAATGCCAACTAGAAGGAGACAAATTCCTTGCAAAGTGTTTGTGTGTGAATCGAAAATGAATGATTTTGACAAAACTGCGCTCCAAACAAAAATCGCAGTTTTTAGAGCAATTTATTTCAACCTTGACACAAAATTATTAGAAAAGGAACTGCCCAGTTTCATATCTAGAATTTCAATATTTCTTCCAGACTCAACATCTACTGTCCACAGTGTGAGCAATCTCTGGTCAATTGGGACTGGTCACTGTCCTTTCAGGCGGTGTGCTCTACCTGTGACCCTGTCGAACTTGAGTATGAGTGGACCATTTACATGGTTCCTGACCTTGGACAGAGCAACGTAAACCATCGCTACGACAAGTTCAGCCGAACATGCGCCATTGCTGGTCAGACACACATCTCCAAACTGGTGCATGGCAACAAGACGCTCCTGTTCAACGTCGACTCCAGCCGTTACAATGCTATAGTGATTCCTGCCGATACACACAGGACTGATGGAGGTACTGTCGAACAGATATTCTAAAATTTTGTTTACTGTTGTCCATAAATCGTAATGAACATTAATGGGTTTAAATGCTACTTGTTCAGTATAATACAGGAAATATAGAAATAAATTGAAACTTTGCAATCTGCTTGGTAGTTTGCCCAAAATATTGGATACATAATTTATATGTTGTATATTTATCAATTATGGACTTTTGTTGAGGTGAATATGTGCTGATATGGACCTGAGAAAGTGATATTAAACGAGTTGAGGTCAATATCCCTTTCTCAGGTTCATATCGCCACATATACACCAAAATAAAGTCTTCAGTTGTTATATTAGATGAGCTAAATAATAATTTAACTACTAAGCCTGATGGAATGTATGTAAATATTGAGAAAAGTACCGCATTTGGCAGAGAACATTGTGACGTTACCCTTGAAATGATGTCATAAACTGAATATTGACCTGCTGTTTCTCAAAATAGTAACGTCGAGTCAATATCACAAATCGCCCACCTTCACATGATTATGATCTAACCATTGAGGATGTAGGGAAAATGTGTGTCATCTAATATATATTTTCTTTATTACCTTTATATAAAATGTTATAAACTTTCCCCCAGTGAGCCAGGGAGGATCCAGTACCACAACACTTAAACCTATGGGACTGTATTATCCTATCGAGGATCATAGTGAAGGTAAGGGCAAAATGTAGCACATTATAAAATCAGCAAAGTACAGAAATCTTGCTGTATATCTACCTAAGGTCAAGAGTCACAGCAAAGGGTCACTTAGTGAAAATAATAGATCCTGACCTATTCTTTAATAAGGAAGCACTCACAGGATTCTTTGGGTATTTACAGTACAGTAATAATTTGACCTCACAGGCCATTTTTAAGTCAGATTAACAGTTTGGCTTCTGAAGACTTGTCACAGATGATATTCAGTTTAATTAAACAGTATTTTATTATGACAGCATTGTTTCATTGGAATTAAGCAACCTTTTTAGGCTTATTTGTCCTGAATGAGAAGCCATACCCATACCCTGTCATAGTGAACATGTTGAGACAGTTTGTTTCATTTAGGAAATATAAAACTAGATTTTTTGTTCTTTGTTTAAGGGAGATCGAGAGGAAAGGATTTCTCCCCTCCAATGACATTTCAGGAAAGTAGGTCAACATCCGGACGTCAGAGGGGATCAGATAACATATTAGAAACAGCAGATACTCCCCAAAAAGATGATGATCCTGCAAAATTTGATTCAGCTGATGTCCCCAAAACAGAAGGAAGACACAGCAGACGAAATATAGCAGATAGACCTCGAATGGATAGCAAGCATGATACACTAGATACAGCAGATATCCCCCGAATGGACCACAGGCATAATACATTAGATACAGCGGATATCCCTCAAATGGACCACAGGCATAATACATTAGATACAGTAGATATCCCTCAAATGGACCACAGGCATAATACATTAGATACAGCGGATATCCCTCAAATGGACCACAGGCATAATACATTAGATACAGTAGATATCCCTCAAATGGACCACAGGCATAATACATTAGATACAGCGGATATCCCTCAAATGGACCACAGGCATAATACATTAGATACAGTAGATATCCCTCAAATGGACCACAGGCATAATACATTAGATACAGCGGATATCCCTCAAATGGACCACAGGCATAATACATTAGATACAGTAGATATCCCTCAAATGGACCACAGGCATAATACATTAGATACAGCGGATATCCCTCAAATGGACCACAGGCATAATACATTAGATACAGTAGATATCCCTCAAATGGACCACAGGCATAATACATTAGATACAGCGGATATCCCTCGAATGGAAAGCAGGCATAATACATTGGATACAGCGGATATACCTCGAATGGAAAGCAGGCATAATACTTTGGATACAGCAGATATCCCTCGAATGGACCACAACCATAACACATTGGATACAGCAGATATCCCTCAAATGGAAAGCAGGCATAATACATTGGATACAGTAGATATCCCTCGAATGGAGCACAGCCATAATACATTGGATACAGCAGATATCCCTCAAATGGAAAGCAGGCATAATACATTGGATGCAGTAGATATCCCTCGAATGGACCACAGGTATAATACATTGGATATAGCAGATATCCCTCGAATGGACCACAGGTATAATACATTGGATACAGCAGATATCCCTCGAATGGACAGCAGGCATAATACATTGGATACAGTAGATATCCCTCGAATGGACCACAGGTATAATACATTGGATACAGTAGATATCCCTCGAATGGACCACAGGTATAATACATTGGATACAGCAGATATCCCTCGAATGGACCACAGGCATAATACATTGGATACAGCAGATATCCCTCGAATGGACCACAGCCATAATACATTAGATACAGCGGATATCCCTCGAATGGAAAGCCAGCATAATACATTAGATACAGCAGATATCCCTCATATGGACCACATGCATAATACATTGGATACAGCAGATATCCCTCAAATGGACAGCAGGCATAGTACATTTGAAACAGCAGATATCCCTCGAATGGAAAGCCGGCATAATACATTGGATACAGCAGATATCCCTCATATGGACCACAGGCATAATACATTGGATACACAAGATATCCCTCGGATGGAAAGCCGGCATAATACATTGGATACAGCAGATATCCCTCATATGGACCACAAGCATAATACACTGGATTCGGCAGACATCCCTCAAATGGAAAGCCGGCATAATACATTAGATTCAGCGGATATCCCTCAAATGGAAAGCCAGCATTATACACTAGATACAGCAGATATCCCCCAAATGGAAAGCCAGCATGATACATTGGATACAGCAGATATCCCCAAAATGGACCATAGTCATGACACTTTGGATACAGCTGATAACCGTAGACTGGAAAGCAGGCACAACACTTTGGATATGGCCGATAACCCTGAGCTTGAGCAGGGTCATGACATTTTGGATACGGCCGATATCCCTCCTATAGAAGATTTTGGATTATACAGTAAGTAAATTGCATCCAAAATTTTGGCAGATATTTTGATTTATTTCTGAAATGGTTTTGTGGCCAAAGCATTGTTAAGATGTGTTGTAAGAGTTATCTTTCTTTTATATAGACTTATATACTTATAATGATTAGTGACATGTTTGGTTGGAATACAGCTACACTGACTACTATTAGGTTACATAAATTACTTGAATTTTATCTATGAGCATGACTGTTTATATACTCTAGAAATATTCAAAGATATTGATATCTATCCATGAAGTTAGGCATCAATTTCAAATTACTTCAATTCCACACTTCTGATAACATATATTATGTCCTCAACAGATGTATTTCAGGATTCCAAGGTAAAGGCCAAGGTCATGCACTGTTTCTATGTATAGCAATCTTGTGAACCGATTTAGTGACATAAATCTAGCAACTTTATCTTATGGCTGATTTAGGTCAAACTTTATGCAAAGATTTAGTGTAGAAATACCTTGAATGAGTTTGTATTTTAGAGTTCCAACCTCTATGTCAAGGTCACTGCTACTATTTATAGAAATCTGTCTATAAGCAATGACACTAATTTGCATGGAAGAGGAAAATTGATGATGAATTCCAGACATTTTCTAGTTTGTTAATGGCATTATGGTTTCAACTGCAACAAGAGTTTATATACAGAGAATATAGGAAGCAAAGAAAGTTTCCTATTCTTGATTGAATCTTAATTTGTATTGGTTGTTATTTTAGATTCAATAATTGAGGAGAACACAAGAGTAGAAAGTTCACGTAGAAAACCTCTGCCTCATACCGACATGTTTGAATTAAAGGAGGGGAGCCCAGGAGAAGAGGGCAGCTCTATTGCCCGAAACCCAGGTAGGTCAAACTTGTTAATTTTCAGTGATGCATTGTAGCTCAAAGGGTCAAGGATGTTACTGTTTCAGTGATATGTTGTAGTTCATAAGGTCAAGGTTGTTACTGGCCTTCTGATACATTGTAGTTTGGAAGGTCATGGTTGTAACTGTATCTGTGATATATTGTAGCTCAGAAGGTCAAGGTCTTTGTGCACTATATATAGCACAAGCCAGAATAGATAACAAGTACCATATATATGTCATGATTGAATATGCTTTGTCATAAAAGTGTAATGTCATGAAGATTGAATAAGACTAGGATTTGGGTGTCATGATTGAATTTAGAGTATCATGGAAGTATCGTTGTTCTTGTAAAGTAGAAAAGTAAATTCATGTCATGTTCACCATCTTGTGTTTTTTCTTTCATCATATTGTTTTCAAAAGTTATCAAAATATTTTAATGAAGATATTTTTTTATAGAAAAAATCTAGATGTTTTTTATTGATTTTGTTTTTCTGTGTACCGTTGAGTAATTTGATCAATGCATTTCACTTGTTTTAGCGTTACTGTGATTTTGTTTCAATGGTGTACTGCTCTCTGTTACAGCGTATGACAACGACATATTTGAAGATATAACATCTGGCAATCGGCCAAAGCCTGGTATGGATGAGAATGGTAGGTATCTATGTCATACTGGCCTTTATATTGTTGTTTTTCATGAAAGACTAAGGTACCGTATATTCAGGAAGTCTGTTGGTACCTTCCGTTGTGTCCCATCCTTCCTACCTTACATGTGTCCACTGTCTGCTACTGCCAAGATGGACTTGAAATTTTCATCCTGAATGTACATCGTATATAAAATATTTAGTCCATTGACTGACCACACTGATGTCATTTATTAGTTTCTATATCATGGTAATACCTGGACTGCATTGAAATTACGGGGGTAGTACACAAACTAGTCAATATTTCAATGTTCCACTTATAAAACGTCATCTACTGCAGTGTAATGATGTCAAACGTTTTTGAGCCTGTTTTACTAAATGTTCACAGTGTAACCTTTGGTAAGAGACCACTCTTTGGAAGTCCAAACAGTGGTCTCTCAACACAGGGTCAATTAATAATGAATGAAATCACTACTTTGGATAACATTCAAAGTGGTCTATTAACACAGGTGGTCTCTTGATGCAGATTCAGTTAATGAATCACTATAGTGGGGGATGTTAACAGTGGTCTCCTTACACAGGCGGTCTCTTTATGCCGATTCAGTTAATGAATCACTATAGTGGGGGATGTTAACAGTGGTCTATTAATACAGGTGCTCTCTTGATGCAGATTCAGTTAATGAATCACTATAGTGGGGTATGTTAACAGTGGTCTATTAACACATGCGGTTTCTTGATGCAGATTCAGTTAATGAATCACTATAGTGGGGTATGTTAACAGTGGTCTATTAACACAGGTGGTCTCTTGATGCAGATTCAGTTAATGAATCACTATAGTGGGGTATGTTAACAGTCGTCTATTAACACAGGTGCTCTCTTGATGCAGATTCAGTTAATGAATCACTATCGTGGGGTATGTTAACAGTGGTCTATTAATACAGGAGCTCTCTTTATGCAGATTCAGTTAATGAATCACTATAGTGGGGTATGTTAACAGAGGTCTCCTTACACAGGCGGTCTCTTGATGCCGATTCAGTTAATGAATCACTATAGTGGGGTATGTTAACAGTGGTCTATTAATACAGGAGCTCTCTTTATGCAGATTCAGTTAATGAATCACTATAGTGGGTTATGTTAACAGTGGTCTATTAACACAGGTGCTCTCTTGATGCAGATTCAGTTAATGAATCACTATAGTGGGGGATGTTAACAGTGGTCTCCTTACACAGGCGGTCTCTTTATGCCGATTCAGTTAATGAATCACTATAGTGGGGGATGTTAACAGTGGTCTATTAATACAGGTGCTCTCTTTATGCAGATTCAGTTAATGAATCACTATAGTGGGGGATGTTAACAGTGGTCTATTAATACAGGTGCTCTCTTGATGCAGATTCAGTTAATGAATCACTATGGTGGGGTATGTTAACAGTGGTCTATTAACACAGGTGCTCTCTTGATGCCGATTCAGTTAATGAATCACTATAGTGGGGAATGTTAACAGTGGTCTATTAATACAGGTGGTCTCTTGATGCCGATTCAGTTAATGAATCACTATAGTGGGGGATGTTAACAGTGGTCTATTAATACAGGTGCTCTCTTTATGCAGATTCAGTTAATGAATCACTATAGTGGGTTATGTTAACAGTGGTCTATTAACACAGGTGCTCTCTTGATGCCGATTCAGTTAATGAATCACTATAGTGGGGTATGTTAACAGTGGTCACCTTACACAGGTGGTCTCTTTTTATACAGTTCACAATAAGCTAGTTCACTACAATGGGGAACATATAAAGTGGTCTCCTATAAAATGCAGGTGGTCTCTCAATAGAGGTGGTGGCTTAGGCAGGTTTAACTGTACTCATCTTTTCCCTCAATCATACATCATACATATTCAATTAGCTGAACTCCAAATTATGTATAAGGTGTCAGGGGTTTAATTATCATTTTAAACAGAAGGTACCTTTTGAATATCAGGTGGTGTCATATGAACTGGGCTGCAGACCCAGCCAGAGGCTGTAGGGCCTCTGCCGAGGGGCTGTAGGGCCTCTGCCGAGGGGCGCTATACTTAACAAATACTACACCTGGTGTAGTATTTGTTAAGTGTAGTTCAAGAAATATTACAGCCAACAAAAAAAAATGTTCTTCATTTGACTGGATAGTTTTAACTTTGTGACAGTATTTTGGATGAAAAACCCAACTTCCGAAAGCACATAGTGTGATTTGCTGCCATCTGATTCTGTTTTCCTCAGAAAATCCGACGGAAAATGAGGGAGATCCGGTGATCAGTGATCCTGAAGGCTCCAGTGAACCTGCCAGGCAAAAACACATCCTACAACACGCACACTACCCAATGGTGTTGGTCTGGAATGCCACACTGACCGGTCTGGACAAACGGTCACTTGTCTTAAAACCAAACAATGAAGCCATCCAACAAGGCAGTACCTACATCATGCATGTTAGAGCCACAACAAAAGGTAAGTTTTGACCATAATGTTGACCGACACCAAGTTAGGTATACTTGTCGACACTCACAATGTTGACCGACACCAAGTTAGGTATACTTGTCGACACTCACACTGTTGACCAACACTAAGTTAGGGATACTTGTCGACACTCACACTGTTGACCGACACCAAGTTAGGTATACTTGTCGACACTCACACTGTTGACCAACACTAAGTTAGGTATACTTGTCGACACTCACACTGTTGACCGACACCAAGTTAGTTATACTTGTTGACACTCACAATGTTGACCGACACCAAGTTAGGTATACTTGTCGACACTCACAATGTTGACCGACACCACGTTAGGTATACTTGTCGACACTCACAATGTTGACCGACACCAAGTGAGGTATACTTGTCGACACTCACACTGTTGACCGACACCAAGATAGGTATGTTTCAGGTAGCCTGACTGACCCAGCTTTTAACCTTCGCCCTTACCAATTTTATCTAACTTGAATACACTTACACATCCTATTCAAATATGCCGAAAATTGTAGGCATCTTTATGATGCTACGCTTTTTCATAAGCAGGTATTAAAACCAAATTTAGACCCCATATTATTATCTGAAAAACTATGATTGGTGATTTTTGAAATTCTCTTTCTACCTGCCATATTTTTTTCAGTCCTGTTGCCTGAAATATATATATAAAAAAAAAAATGGCCTTAGTATTATGCTGACAAGTTGTTGGCTGGCATTTTATATTGAAGATTTGACCAATCTATGGACTGGCATATTCATTGTTATATGACTGATGTGGTAATTGATTGGTCAGCGTTTTGACAAGCATGTTGACAGACTTGTGTTGACCAGTACGTGATTGAACTGACATGTTGAATGAATGTTTGACCAATGTGGTCAGCATATTGACTGTAACGTTGGCTGGCAGATGCAGAACATGTTGATTGGGTCTACAAAAAAATCTACCATGCAATGCCGATAATCCGATAAGCCAAGGTTGTTGACAGGAGCGTTGTGTTTTTGTTTGACATCAGTGTTGTCTGATCTGTTGACATGCATGTTGTCTTGAACGTTGACAGGATGCTTATGTGAGGATTTTCAGATATTTGTCAATGTGTTGACTGTTTTAACCATTTCACCTCTAAAGTCCCAGTTTAACCTTACCAAATCAAAGACAAAGAACAGTTCTTCCTTTAATAACATTCTGGACCTTATCATATAGTCCATGTTCAATATAAATCCCATCCTTCCGTTTCTAAAAGAATTTACAAATGGGATCTCATTTGTGCCAAGTACTGATTTTGCCTCAATTTTCACCCCTAAAGTCACATTTAAACCTGACCATATGTAGAAAAAATATTCTGACGTCATTCTTTTTTCTTTCTTTAAAACTTTAACAGTACATTGCCTTCAACAAAAATACTATTCTGATGCTTCATCAAAGATTATCAGCACATTCTTTAATGAGAAATTAAGCAAGGAGAAAATTTGCTTTTAATTGAAGAAATAATTTCGATGAAAAGTCAAATTAATTATAGATTACTTTACTGATTATACGGAGATGTGATTGAACAATGTAAATGTATTTTGTTCAATATTTTTAAGTGTGGCGATCCATCTCTGTCTTAGACGGCTATATTTTTAAGTATGTAACAGCAGACTTACAAATAACTTAGGTTTACGTGTATATTACTGTACACGTATGGTTGTTACACAATGGACGCTACTGACTCATACAGTCGGTGGCTGTGTTTTGTTCTCACAAGAACCATCCAACGCACCTGAAACAAATTTAACACTCTTTATTTATGGTCCGGCTGTTGCATGACAAACACATGACAAATTTGAAATGCGTTCACAGTTGTGTCATGGCTATGTCGTACAGTTATACGACATTGTCAGCTGTATTGAAGGTTAGTGATCGGGTCAAACAGTCGTTGTGTGTTTTTAAATCAGATAAACCAACTAAAAGAAATATTTCTCATTGCCAATATTTGTGTAAAATGTTGCATACTACCATATTTGACCAGTAATTAGCCCAGGGGGGTCTATGCAAAAATAAATGGATCAGAAATGTAGCGATGGACTGATTGCCATGGATATTAACTTGATATTCTTGTGATGAGAAAATCTTATGTCATAGAAACCTGAAGGATATTTAACCACTTACTGAAAATAGGAATATGTCTCCTATCCAGGAATCTCATGATATTGTCCGAGACATTATTTTTCGAAAGCTCCTTCTGTTGGTAAGGAAACACCTTTACAAAGTTGTAATATGATATCAAAATGGAAAAAATTAAAGTTCAAATTATTGTTTTCTGGTGATGTCTACTGTACATATAATGCAAGTATACACAGGAAACATTAAAGGTATAAATGGATTGTTGGAATTCCTATTAACCCATTCACCCCTAAAGTCACATTTGAACCTTACCAAATCAAAGACAGGGCAAGTCCAGTTTAAATATGTAGTGGGGCTGATTCAGAAAAACAAAATGACAACAAAGCCATCCTGGATATTGCATTTTAAGTTTGCTACTGCTACTTCTAAAGTGGGTAATATTGAAACTTGGATGTGTGATCTCTGTTGTCTGTAGTTGTACTTACTCTTACTGAAGATTGCTCAGGAAATTGTGCCAAGAAGCCCTGTAAAGATCAGGTTGTGTCTTGGTTTGCATGATCCCTTTTCAGAGAGACCAAACATGTGAAGGGAAAGTAACCTACATACAAACAAAAGTTTGGTCTTTAAATGGTGGGCACTAATATCCCACTGTGATACCAAGTTTAATGAAATCCTTTAAGAAATTTGATTAGTCATTTTCATCAAAACCAAATAAATATGATAGAGGAGAAATTTGTTTTATTGCTATTTTAATTCCTTAGATTTTTTTTATTGGAAACAAATGTGTTATTTAAGAAAGTCAATGAAGATAAAACTAGAGATAATAAAATTCTGGCACAAATGCATCATCATCATCATCAGTCAATTGTAATTTTTAGTGGAGCTAGTAAAACGTTAGCCGAGCTCCATGGTTAAAGGGTACCTGCTATAGGACAGTAACACATGATTAGATTACGACATATACTTGTCACTTTATTGTTGTCAATTGCGATGCCAATGATGTAAACCGTAAGAAGATGGGAATGCGGAGGTTGTATACCGCAGATACATACACGCTTTGATGTATTGCTTGTGGTACAGCCATTTCTCATTCTACGATTCAGCACACACAGTTTTACGACCGCCGACTATGTCTTTTATGAACATATTACAATTTTTACACAGGTTTTAGTACCTTGTAAAACTTGAGCCATACAATTGTTCATTTCCCTCCAATATTTAATAGAATTAGACCCTCATTTCGTCCATATTCCATTTCCTTTTGTGGGGCTTAAATGTGTTTTTCACGAATGAGTTGATATCATGAGAGACTGCAGACTAAATAAGCACAACACCTATCGTAAGCATGGCGGCCACGGTGCTGCATCATCGGTCCATGCTCATAATCCTCAGAACCGTATTGGGCAGACAGCATCAGCTGCGTCCCAAGACTGATTTGATAGCAAGAATTTTCATGGGCTTTGTCTTTTTTGGTCTAAAATACATTATGTTTGATCTTATTCCTTTCATCGAATATGTAATGAAAAAAAATAACACTCATGTGGTGGGCTTTTATACTGCTTACTCAGGGGCTGTCATTAGCCATCAATAACAAGTCTCCCGAACATGTGAACAGACATGGTTTAAATCTGTGCAAAGCCCAAGAGTGCTTTTGAGTGGAGTGATGGGAGTGGGGTGTAGACAAGGCTTAATTAAATGATGGTCGTGGGTTTCTCAATATGCTTTCATCTCCGGCAATGTTTATAGATTGCAGAAAGACAGGAGATTGTTTAACATCAATATTGATTACTGCTGATATGGAAGCGTTTGGATTATCATATCAGAAGGTAAGTTGATAAACCTTGGAGGCCTCCATGGCTCCAACTCTGACTTCAACAACCAGCAGTGGTGGTCACATGACCTATGCGAGTCCTAGTCACTTTAATCAGTCACATGACCAGACCAGTCTTAGTCACTTTAAGCAGTCACATGACCTAGGCTAGTCTCAGTCACTTTTAGCAGCCACATGACCCAGGCCAGTCCTAGTTGCTTGTAGCAATCACATGACCAGACCAGTCTTAGTCACTTTAAGCAGTCTCATGACCTAGGCCAGTCTCAAGTCACTTTTAGCAGCCATGTGACCCAGGCCAGTCCTAGTTGCTTGTAGCAGTCACATGACCTAGGTCAGTCTCAAGTCACTTTTAGCAGCCACATGACTTAAGCCAGTCCTAGTTGCTTGTAGCAGTCATGTGACCTAGGCCAGTCCTAGTGACTGGAGTCAGTCACATGACCTAGGCCAGTCCTAGTGACTTGAGTCAGTCACATGACATAGGCCAGTCCTAGTGACTTCAGTCAGTCACATGACCAGACAGGTTTCAGTCACTTGTCTGGGTCCCATCTTCAGGTCACTGCAATCAGTCAATGACCAGACTGGTTTTAGTCATTGTTTTAAGTCTTGTGACCCAGGCCAGTGCTAAAAAAGTCACTGCCGTCAGTCACATAATCTGGCCAGTCCTGGTCACCACAGTTGGTCGCATCAATGACTTGGCAAGTCTGCTAGCCAGTCAATCACAAGACCAAGGTCAGACTAATGCATGTATAATTGCACAATGGAGTCATATGACCAGCTCTAAGTCACAGTTCAGTCAGTGAGTTGTTATGGGATGAACTTTTCTGCTTAATTGTTAATGAGTATATTTTCTCAAACTGTTTTCCTAAAAAGAAGCTTATTTTTACATTTTATTGTTTTTCAGATGGCTCGACTAAAGGTCATGCGATGGCCCAGTTCAAGGTCAATCAGAGTCCTCACCAAGGTGACTGTAGCGTCAAACCAGACTCTGGCTTTGAGATGTCCACGGAGTTCACCATCTTCTGTAAAGAGTGGAGGGATGTCGAGGAGGTGTGTACATCTGTTCTAAATAACCCCCCTCCCCTTCAGTTTTCTCTTTAAATTTTCTTAAATTTTAACGATACCATTCAGATATTTTTTAAACATACTATAATGAAAGTTACTTCACCTACATCTGTTTGTCTAAGACTTTTCAAAACATATGTATCTCTTGACATGTTCCTTTAAATTGACTTTTACGCAAACATTCTCTGATAATTTTGAAAGCCGACTTCTTGATAATTACACAACATGATATGCAGCATTGTTAGCTAATTAACTGTACATGTATGTACAAAGACATCAGCATTTTGTTACATCATGTACTGATATCAATGCTGGATTTAAATCACCCCAAATTATTGTATATGAGACAAATAGGGGAATTACCTGTTATTAACCTTAGGAGTTAAGCTTCCTGCTGACTGCGTACAATAATGCAGCAAATTGGTACATTGACTTTAAAAAACCTGACTTGTCTTCCACAAATCATCGGAAAACTGGTGAGCAAGCTGGAAAAAGTGTAGACACTTTAGGATGAAACGTGACGGAGAAGACACCAATTGTAGCCACGTTAGAGTTCTGGCAAATTTAACAGGTCTGTACGGAGAGTACTGTTCACCTCCAAGATAACACTGACTAAAGCCAGCGGTTTGTTAGGTAACCGTGGCGATAACTGGGGTCACACATTATACACTCACACTTTTGCTCCTTTTTAGACTTACAAAACTCGTATATCATACCATGATGCTTCGCTGCGGAATCATAAAGATGCTCAATTGAAACGGCAGCCTATTTAAAATTTAAAATTTAATCTTTCTGTGTTTTTCTTCTTTATCTCGCTAGCATTTGCCACTTTGGTACGAAGTGAGTTACAACTTGGAAGAAAGTGACGTGCGATATGTGATCTACCGCGGACTACGGTCGTCCATTAACTTCATACTCCCGGCCGGAAATCCCAACAACAAGCATCGAGGTACGTGTCATGGCCACATCTGGGTCATCTTAGTACTTGTAAATAATTACTGTAAGCATGCTGATACAAGCCTGTGTCTGAAACAGACTGAGCCATACAACATTAATCAACCAAATAGAAGAGTCTTGTTAGCTTCAGTCTGTGTTGCAGTCACCGCCATATCATAGTCATTTAAACACTTGTAAGTTCCTGTCTGAAGCAGACAGTGCTTTCTAAGGGATGAATTGGTTTCATTTTGTTGTATTTTGAAAATATCACATTTCTAAAGTAAATCACCAGATTTCTGTGTTATTTTGTTTTACTGTATTATAGTAGAGTTTTAAAGTCATTTGATTTCATATTCTATCAAAGGTGGTCTGTGTAATAAATATTTCAGTTATATTTTCATTTCAAACTTCACCAAATATCATCTCATATAACTTTAAAAGAAACTTCAAAATAACCCTAATTGAACCAGTTTTTATTAAGTGACGTACAGCACATGCAAGTTGAATTAAATTTGATTGATTGAAATTAATAAGAAATGTTATCAAAATAAAGGTTCCTTTCTAATTAATTTATTATTTGCCTCTTTCGTATTATTTCATAAAAATATGTCATTCATAATCGAGTTAAAAAGGAAAAATTAGCCATGAAGGTTTTGAAACAAATTTAGCACATCGTCCTTTGAGTTTTCAGCTTTGCCGTTAGTGCCATGAGCTTGCGGCTACCATTGAGATGGTCGATCTGTGGAAGATCTACCGCAGAGCTTATGAATATTTTACATCTGTGATTGAAGATATCTATCCATCTATGAGTGCTCTGAATTATTTACTTTATAACCAAAAAAGACCAAGATGTTGCATACGAGAAGCATCAGTATCTTGTGTCATATTTGAGACATTTGAGATAGTTTTTGCTATTTTTTCCTTAATGGATTCATGCATCACTTTGTGGGTACACCTGAATAAATATCTGTTGCTTAGCAACGTGTGGTTGTAGTAAAATGGAAACACTTCTGCTTCAATCCACTATATTTTGTATGAAACATTTTTAGCTAGGAACTGATATAATATGATATGTTACAAGATATAGTTGGTCATTGTTACATAATATCAACAGTTTCAATCACAGCAATATTTTTATTTTCTCTGTTTCCAAAACTGTTTAAGAAAATTATTTTCATCTATTATTATTTCAATAAAAGCACATTTAATTTTGTGTCTTTCATTATTACTGTTTGTATCAATTGAGTCCCTGTAGAAATTAATCTGTTACTGTTTGAATAAATTCTAATATGTAAAATGTTTGAAGTGAAATGCTGTAATCAATACAGCTGTATTAGTAGGTACCTCCGTCTTTGTTGCATTAAATCTGGTGAAGGATTTGTCTATATCTTACACTGTTATGTTAAAATTATCCCACTTACTGAATTGTTATGTATGACAAATTAACCCGTTACAAAATTTTGGTGATTCAGTTGAAATTCTTTTGCAAGAAAAATAACACTTTGGGGCTTGAAAAATAAATTAAGATTGTGGCACCAGTTTCATTATATTAATTTCGTATTTGGTATTTTAACGAATAGTCAATTTTACGTCATCTCAAAATAATGTGCATTTGTCATTTTTTTTTCTTTTTTTTTTCTCTCGTTTGGTTGGTAATATTTTTTTTCAAAGTGGGGTGAGTGGACAATTTTAAAGTCCAAGCCGGGTATTAATGAATAGTCTGAGCTACTGTAGATATGGTAACTTTACATA
Organism: Mizuhopecten yessoensis; assembly: GCF_002113885.1. Classification (NCBI taxonomy): domain Eukaryota; kingdom Metazoa; phylum Mollusca; class Bivalvia; order Pectinida; family Pectinidae; genus Mizuhopecten; species Mizuhopecten yessoensis. The sequence continues at coordinate 258,985 of NW_018480067.1, read as the reverse complement.
AAGAGCTTTTATAACATATAATATACACTATTCTGTAGCTGTCAGCATCCTGTTAACTGTACATCTGTAACAAACTTTACATATTGTTGAGACATTGTCTGTTAATAAGACACCATGATGAAAGTTGGCAGAAAACAGAACCGAGTGTAACCTGTTCTATGGAATAGGTCTATTACATTTGTATTCGCCTTAAAACATGTAATTTTTGTGGACAAGTAATAACTCCATAAAGGCTTTGTCAGTGCGCTAGCTAGCATATTCTCTGCCATTTTGACAAATTGCTTTGGGCATGATTTCTGCGAGTTTGTGAAACTAGATTACTGAAGCAATATGTTGTATTCCGCCATTTCACAATCAGCGTGTCATCTGACTGTGTGTAAAGGGTGCCGCAGGGCTGGTCGCGAATCAGAATAAAAAGCCAAGTATCGTTCATTGAACGGTAATGATTATAGATGCAGACGGAATACTTGTGTCTATATTAAAGACCTCTGGCCATTCAACATGTTCGTAAATCAAATTTAAAGTTTTAACATCGGATAGAGCCATTTGTATGATAAATCACAAGACAAGTTTCGTTTTGTGATAATTGCCATCTCCTTGTGATGCCTGTGTGTGTACTCACGCTGTTGGATGTAAATAAAATCATACTGTTTAGTGAGATGAGTTTTTAGAAGACAAGCATGATAAGTCTCCCCGAGGATTCGGCCATACTTATGCATGAAATATATTGGGGCGGGAGGATGAAACACTATATCGCGCAAACAAAATAAAATCTGATGCAAGGCCATGTCGGCATGAATCAATGAAAGGCTTCAGAATTTACGACATATTTGTTTTATCACCATTGCTATTGAAATGAAAAGAAATAAGTGTTGTCTGCTAATTGGATAGATATAATGATCTATAAATTGTGAGATTATATTTAATTTTAAGTATAACCATTATAACCAGCCAATGTGGACTAATTAAAGCAGCAATCTTTTGCGTAACCTTCTTTTGAAAGACAGCATATAAACTATTTGTAGATTGCAGCAGCTCTGACAATATAAAATCATGTATGCTGCAGATTGAGAAATCTTGCCCCTTTGACAACCATTCCTACACAGTGTTCAATTCAACCCATGGTTCTATATGACAAAACCTTTAGGGCGTTTTGTCAAGCTTTACACATTATTTGTTATAAGGTTGAAGTGGGATACTTTCAATTACTTAGAGTTGATTATCATTATATTCTTAAATCATTCACCCCTGAAACTTCATAATGAACTATTCCAACCTTTGAATTGGAAGAGTTCATTATGAAGTTTCAGGGGTGGTGAGTTAATGCTAGAAGGTTTCTTTAATTTTGACAGAAGTTTAAGTAAAGCTTTTCACTGATGGCTGAGGGATGAGACATATACAGATGGACTTCTACAGATGTCCCCCTTTCCTCGTTGACATGGAGGGTGTTATTGATTTTACTGTGAATGCAACTCTCACTGTTCGTTTAACACATAGGAATTGATTTGTGCCTTAAATTAACTAGGTCTGTTGACCAAATTTGGACACTTCACCTCCCTTCTCCAACCACTTCTAATGGAGCTGATTGACGTGATTGAATGGAGCCATTTCTATCAGGCATTACCGGGGCAACTGATGGTAGTCTATAGCATTGTGTGAGGAGGACCTCTGTTGTTAGGGAAGGGGACATCTGTTGTCAGGGAAAGGAACCTCTGTTGTTAGGCAAGGGGACATCTGTTGTCAGGGAAAGGAACCTCTGTTGTCAGGGAAGGGGACCTCTGTTGTCAGGGAAGGGAACCTATGTTGTCAGGGAAGAGGACCTCTGTTGTCAGAGAAGGGGACCTATGTTGTCAGGGAAGGAGACCTCTGTTGTCAGGGAAGGGGACCTCTGTTGTCAGGGAGGGGGCTGTTCCACTACAATGTAGCTATATAGGGGGACTACAGTGTCAGAGGAATGGTTTCCTATCCTGTAGAATGTGTACATGTCTTGTGTGCAAGAGGGTGGGGGACATGTCTTCATTCTCATGACCCTGTTTGTCCTGCCACTTCCTAAAGGGTCTTTGCCTGGAATCCCCTCACACAACTGGTGACTGTCTGTAGCCTGTGACATTTTGACAAATGTCACGACAGTTATAGAGTTCCTTCCAGAAATAGACCTCCTTACCTTGCATGTCTGGAGTCCTGACCTATGTAATGGATATATATATACATATGTTTGCCATGTTGTAGAATTACTTCTCTCTATTTCTAACTAACTTTTATTTCCTAGAGCCTTGCTTGGTAATACCTCACTTTTGGCTGTAATGTTGAATATTCCCCCAGGTGAGGAAGGCGGTAGGTTCTGTCCCCAGACTGTGACATACGAAAGTCCTTAAAATTCCCTGCCTAATGTTCAGCATTTAGAGTAATGGCATCAACTGGTTAACTCATTGTCAGTATTAAGTGATTGGATGCTGTGCTGGTTGCCTTCGGCATGGTATTTCAGTGAGATAGAACTATAAAGTCGGCATGAGATCCGTGCTATCACGAGAAGGCATTTACACCACCATACCCTGCCTCCAGTATACATACACACATGCACGCACACATAACACACATGGAGGCACGTCTTCAAATGACCTTTCGTTAAATGCTGTAGATGAAATCACTTTATTTTTCAAGTACAATTGATAACTTCACACCAAATCCAGTAATGATTTTGTGCAGGGAAACACTAATTATAATATAAAGGATATTGTGATAAATTGCTTTTTTTTTGGGGGGGGGGGGGGGGGGGGGGGTAGTCTCAGCTAGAATAGCAGACTTCACGATGTATGATATCCTACTACAAGGTACATATTTACCAAAACAGGTAGACACTAAGACTTCTAAAATAAAATTTGCACACCAAGAAATACCTTATTTTAAAGAATGAAAGTTAGAAAGGAATTATGTTTTGCTTGGATAAATCAACCAATCAGAATAGGGGATTTGATTGACAGAAAGATTTAATGAACTATATATAAGTGGTTACAGCCGAAACAAAATGCTAACCAACTAAAATTGAATGATATCCAACTGAATAAATAAAAGATGGCACAAGCTGGACTGTTTCCTCTGGGATAGATTTGGCAACTTTTTTACCAGTTGGCCCAACTGGAAGAGTACACAAAAAATACATGCATTAATTGTACAGGTAATTCAGAATAATGTTAGACATTGTTAAGGACCTTTGGTAAACTTGATTGCTTCAATTATTTTAAAAGAAACTTAGTATCAAGCTTGATGCTGAAATATGAAGGTGTACTTTTGAAGAACTTGCCACAGTGATAATCAAAGTGCAACATTTGAAATAAACAGAAGAAAACCGGGCTACCACACAAATCTCACGTATACAGTTATAAAGGAAACATATCTAAATATCCTTCATTCAACGTAGGAGATTTGATTTCAAATGCGTGAATTTTCAATGTTGGCCCAGCTGCCTTTATGAGATTATTTTACAGAACAACGAAAGATGTTAAATGGATTGTAGATCAAGAGTTGACTTGCTTTATACTCGATGGTGACATGTTTTATTACTTAACGGCATCGCTTCCATTTCTCTGGTATAAGCTTATCACACGAGCCTCAACCCAGCTTCTGTACAACTTAGGTGCTATCGTGATGTTTGCCGATTAGCTCGGGGCATTTAATCTAAATATCAATATTCATCATTGAAAAGTTTTGTACAAATAAATTACCTTGCACATGTTGACATGATCCCGACTGTCAATTTACCACCAGTTATATGCGAGCCAATAATGATCTGAACGAAAGGTGATTGGCGCTTACACTCCGCCCTTTTATGTTCTATCATAAAGGTGATTGGCACTTACACTCTGCCCTTTTCTGTTCTATCATAAAGGTGATTGGCCCTTACACTCCGCCCTTTTATGTTCTATCATAAAGGTGATTGGCACTTACACTCCGCCCTTTTATGTTCTATCATTTGCTTATCTTGCCATCGAGGACAAAAAAAACACGTAATCAGACACACGCAACATATTGTCTTTCAGCCATGAATATTTCTGGTGTTGGAAATCAGCCAGAATTTTATAAATATTTTTTTATCAAATCATGAGATGTTAGACATTTTTTTTTCTTTTTTTGCTCTCTGTGATTTCATAATAGGTCAAAATTGATCCTGATGTGTTGGTTCTATATAATAACCTCGACGAATGGAAACCGTTCTGTCACCATGGTTACATAAATCAATAGAAAATTCTGCATTAATGATGGTAAAAATTTCCAAATGAAATCTTTTCCATGAGAATAACATGTGATATATTTTTCTTTGAAAACAAACCATCATCTCTGATGACAATGAAAATTCTGCAGGAATGAACTGATAATTTTTTCTATCTCATCAGAAGTTCCAAATGCAATTTCCCAATGATGCTAAGCTTGAAATCATAATTTCATATTCAAACACTGTGATCAAATGCCACACAAATTATTTGAAGTATAGTTTGTTGGTTTGATGTGGCGTTTTGACGTGGATTCTAGTACAGACGTGATGTCATATGACTATTTTGTGTCTGTTAGATGTAGTTGATTTTATCGTAAAATTGAACAGATTTGTTATTTTCTGAGACGATTAATTAATTTATCACAGCCTAGTTCGTAGGTTGTCTCAAAGCGGTTCACAAATTATTATCCGTGGTTATAGGGCCTTTGCAACCAGCCAATATCTAAACTTCCTGTGGACCATACAGCCGGTGCTGCCATTTCTGCGCTCACAGCTAGCATTCGACAATTCTAGCACTACCCAACCACGTACTCATTTACAGCTGAGTAGACTGGAACAAGCGGAGTAAAGTATCTTGCTCAAAAATACAACAGAGTGCCTTGGTGTGGCTCGAACCTGCAACCTTTCGGTGATGAGCCCGGCGTCCTACCACTAGACTACCGTGCCTCCCTCGGTCACGAGCCCGGCGTCCTACCACTAGACTACCGTGCCTCCTACTAGAACTACAATACAGCCATGTTATAAGTACTTGTCACCTTTAGAGACCTTTAGAGAAAACTAATTTTCCCTACCTTCGGGTAAGACAGAAAATCTTGACCGGTGTAAGTTTCTTCAATGTAAAGCCTGAGGCTTTGCTGATGGGCAGATATTTAAGAATCTTACCCCGAGGGTTGATATTTAAGAATCTTACCCCAAGGGTTGATATTTAAGAATCTTACTCCGAGGGTTGAGATTTTTCTGTCTTACTCCCTATGTTGGGAATGATTATTTTTCTCCCACATCAAATACAAATTGTAATTTCATGAAATGCATAAATAATTTCGGGCAAAACCAGATTCCTGTCCTGTCGCATCCTCTGTCCCTTTCCTACCAATCACATCCAGATTCATTAATTGTTATGTCTCTATCAACTTTGTTTCGTAACAGATTTTCATTAGAATTTATACATAGGTTAGTATGAGTATATTTTGTATGAGTTTGTATTTCAAGGTCACAATGTCAACCCCAAGGTCATGGTTACTATTTATAGGTCAAACAAAACACAGGGTCAAAATGACATTCTTGTCTTACAAGACCAATGTTTCTAAATGGAAAATATAGGACTAACAAAATTTAGCCAAAAGTACATGAGAAAACAATGCTTGTGAAAAAAGGATACTGTTAAGAACTGTTGATTGACAAACCATACTCTACTTAACAAGTGCCCCTAGCACTGAGAAATTCGGAAAAAATTGCAGTGATACAGAATGCTCTAAATATCTCTATAAATAGCCATAATAGAACTTTTATGTATGGAGACGGCAAAACCCCTGTGCTATAGTCGGCATACAGAACTTTTTGCTTCAAATTATTTGGAAAGTTGTAGTTAAGAGATGGAATGTTCTGTCCAGAAAAGTGGTATAGGCATTTATTAGTGATGGTTCTGATACCATAGTTACTCCTTATGGTTTCTAGACGTGTCACATTAAGGTTTCATTTCTTTAACAGAATATTTGCTATTGATGTAAAATAATGTCCGTAATGTTCTAAGCTGTGGAGGTATTTGATTTGTTGTTTTAAGTTGAGGATAGTTTCTATTGATTCTTACATAAGAAACCCTTTCGGGATGTTTTCTATGGATTAATTATGATATTAATCTTGATCAGTCAACTCGCCTTCATCTGCTGCGTTCTCCGTCAGTCTCAGGCATTGCCATATAGAGGGGAGCCATGCATGTGGACTATACAACTAAATTATGTCCAGTTAGGGAAATTTAACAACAACCAACAATACTTTCGCAAATAAAAGCAAATGTTTATATGACATTCATACTGAGGTCATGATGTCAGTAAGATAACTCATTCACCCCTGAAATTTCGTTATGAATTATTATTTCAACCTTTGAATTGGATGAGTTCAAATGTGTCTTCAGGGGAAAAAAGAAGATCACAGTGTCATAAAAGGGATAACAAGAAACCCTATCGAGACATCACTTTGTCTGCCACACTTTCCGGCACTAAAACTGAAATTCAAGGTAGGGTGAGCTGTCTTAAGTTCATGGTTGATTGTGAAGCAGAACTGGACTGAAGGGCGTTTCGCTGGCAACCAGGTAGCTCAATTGGTAGAGCATTCATCTAGAGTTTGAAGGGTCCCGGTGTGGCATGGTATGGTGAAGCATGGTGAAAGGAACTGGGGTAAAATTACCATAATGGAAAAGGAAACAAAAAAATGGCCGGGGGAAAATTTCCCAGTATTCAGTACCCTTTTATGACTAGAAAGAAAGAAATGATTTCCTGTGCTTTCATGAGAAACCTCCCAATAGTGATGGCGGACAGAAGGATGTAGGATGATGATCAAGTGATGAACACTTGCTATAGAGTGGTCTGTGTAGTCCGTTATCATAGTCATCAATGATCAAGATTTACAATCAAACCATCTGCTGATGTTTACTGTGGAGTAGGAACGTCAGAAATGTATACAACACGTCCACTAAGAACATGATCAAATTGAGAATGTCATCAGCTCAGTACTTCTAGGTAACATGAAAGACCAAAACATTCAAAGTGAGATTAATATCTTATCAGTAATTTACTTCCTGATAACGAAAGCTATTCTAAAGCAAGATTGATGTCAGAATGTACCCAATCCTAAGTATATAGTCAAGTCAGATCATACATTGTCTATATATATATAACACATCTATTGTGTTCCAATTGAAGGCCACATACCACATTGCCTGAATTATGAAATGTACTCAGTCTAATATGTAGGCCTGTATTCACAAAACTATTCTCGGGCTCATTAGCGACAGATTCTGTGCTCTGTACTAACTTCTTTGTACAAGTAACTTGTTTATATCATGTCTTTGTCAAAAAGTCAAGTTTAGACATTGAAAACAGTATTTGGTTTTATGATTGTCCAAAATGCTTCCAATTCTTTGACAATTAAACACTTTTAAATATCATTGATTTATCACCAGAAAAAGAAATTGGGCTTGAGCACAAAATCTGAGTTTGGGCATATGAAGGGTACGTTTCATGATGACAGGCTCAACCCATACATTGTCTATGGTGATATCTAGATTACTCAAGTCATACATTGTCTATGGTGATATCTAGATTACTCAAGTCATACATTGTCTATGGTGATATCTAGATTACACAAGTTGTAGGCCAGCCAGACCATACATAGTGTACAGTAACATCTATTGTACACGTATATCTTCTCTGCACCCCTTTAATGTGTCATGACAAAATTGAAGGCTCACAGTAAGCTATTTGATTGGTTTCAGCTATAAATACCTGACCAATCGTCAGGCTGATACCTTGTCATTTGAAGATTACAGAGGAGCTCCCAATAACTTTAAAGCGTCTAGTTTACCCCTGTTTGGGGCCAGACCTGTACATTGTCCACAGCAACCTATATTTACTCTCCCGCACCAAGTTCCTCTATACACATTACCAGAAGAAATTGCATTCATAGGGCTATGAATGCAATTTGATATCATCATTTTAAAGTGTCTCCTTTCGCCTTTCATAATGTAAGCCAACCATTAGAAGCAAACATTTTGGTGAGGTTAGGCTGTTCCAGGAGTCTCCTTTGCACTGACAACACAGTCACTTCAATGTAAAAAATATTGAATTAAGAATGGAAATATATGTATTGAACGGCATTATTCAGCGCTTATGTCTTTATGAATGCTTATCAGTTGCATACATATTTACCATGAAGCCCTAGTGAGCTTCTAATGTCTTTCAATCCTCATTTAGGCTGAAGTCCCGATGTAGGTCAGATATCAATACACATTCAACTTCTATAGCTATTGTACTAGAGCCAGTTGTCAAGTACGATACATAGAGTATTAGGTCTTATAGCATCTGCTATGACAGACTGTCCTTCCGTTTGAAGGAAATTGAAGCTATCTCTTGTTTTCACTTGAGACATAGATGTCTGTTTGAAGTGTTTGTCTTTGTCTGTTATTCTTCCAGTCTTTATGATTGAATATGTTTTTTAAGTAACCACAATTTAGTCTTCCTTACAAGAGAAATATATTCCGATCAAAAGGCTGTCTTAGGGGAGTAATGGTTGTCTGTTTGGACGTACCATTTCCCCTGATCACAGTATATCAAAACTCGATATTTGATGGGATTCCATGGAAGGCACAAGATTGGACATGAGTTCTTATTGAAAGTCAGTCTTGAAGATTTCACTTGAGACGGATGTGACGTGTCTCGACTCCGACTAATTAATGTATCCTGTTGTTTTATCCTTAAAATAGTTTTTCTCAATACATAGAACATCAATTTCATCAGTTTACATAGTCTGATACGTACAGTTTTCATAAACATTTTGCTTCTTTAAATGATTTTAAAATAATATTGAACTCTATAGGGAACAGACTTGTATCTCGATCAGGTACATGTATAGATAAAAATTCACTGTTTCAATTTCCATTGTATTATAGTTGCCATATTTCCGTTTTTGACACGTGAACCTGAATTTTGGTGCATCTATGGTTTTGACATCTAGTGGCGTAGGAAATTTCAGTGTGATTTGAACTTTTATTTATTGTGTGAAATTTTTGTGGTATGATATTGGGAATAAATCAAATTTTAAATGATCCACATAGACCCCTATGATGTTGAAGCTGACTGACTTAATTATTTTGGTAAGCACATTTGCCTCTGGTAAAACCTAGCCACAAAATGTCATTTATCATGGCTGTTAATTTGTGAACAATGATGCACTGTCATTGGCAATATATATACACACAGATCTTTTCTGAAAAAGATTGAACTTTAACATTTGTCTGGGGACTCTTGTTATACAGAACATACATCCTAGTAACTATCTAGATACAAGGGAATGTGATAATTATACATTGTAATGTAGTCATACATTATGAGCAATATATAAAACACTATAGTATACAATATAGTCTTTCAGTACAAGAAGATTGTACTGATGATGAAATCATATATCCCCTCTTAATATGTTAAATGTCAAAAAAGTTAGCTGTAAGAGGTGTCTGGAAATCATGGCATTGGGATGGTTGTCGAACCTGCTCAAGTGCCCACCTCTATTAAGAGACGACCTGTGTTTAGAGCCCACTTTGAATATTACCCAAAGTAATGATTTCTTTTGGGAGCTTTACCTGTATTTACAGACCACCTGTGTTAAGAGACCACTTTGAAATGTAGGCTGTTGTCAGGACCTAACATTATACTGGATAGAGGCTGTTGTCAGGACCTAACATTATACTGGATATAGGCCTTTGTAAGGACCTAACATTACTGAATGTAGGCTGATGTGATGTATACAGATTATTCTGGATGTAGGCTGTTGTAAGGACCTAACGTTACTGGATATAGGTTGTTGTAAGGACCTAAGATTATACTGGATATAGGCCTTTGTAAGGACCTAACATTACTGGATGTAGGCTGTTTTGAGGACCTAACATTACTGAATGTAGGCTGTTGTGATGTATACAGATTATACTGGATGTAGGCTGTTGTAAGGACCTAACGTTACTGGATATAGGTTGTTGTAAGGACCTAAGATTATACTGGATGTAGGTTGTTGTAAGGACCTAACGTTACTGGATATAGGTTGTTGTAAGGACCTAAGATTATACTGGATATAGGCTGTTATCAGGACTTAAGATTATATTAGAAGTAGGCTGAGGACTTAAGATTGGATGAAGGCTGAGGCTCCAGGATTGTACACAGGTGCCTGTGTCTCCTGGTGTATGCCGGTACAGTCTACATAGAGATAGGAATCACTGTTCTGCTACCAACATAAACTTTCACGTGCAGGCCTTGTATAGATTTTTTTCTCCAGTACAGGCTGAAGGGTGTTCAAATATTGACTTGGGCATTTTTGTGTTCCAGTGTTCGTGTATATTACAATCCTGGACAGCCTGTCGGGCCGCACGCCCGTCTGCCACGCACCCCTCACTGTTCGACCGCAGCCTCCCGAGCAGGTCAGGGCAACCTTCGAAGCCGTCCCATCGCCCGAGGAAACCATGTAAGTACCAGCATTTGTATCAATCTGCTGTTTGGTGTCGGCATTGCCGATCGTCTCCTTCTGTGGCAGAACGCACCAATCTCGTCCTTTAGCTCCTGGTGGCAAGACTCTCTAGTTTTCTGGTTTCGGAAACAGAATATTCCAACCTTGTACACGCACTGATTTTTTCGATTTTGGAAACAAAATTCACCATGCTTGCTTATTTTCTTGTTTTGGAACCAAAATATAACAACCTTGAGCACTGATTTTCTAGTTTTTGGCACAAAATATTAATAGAACTTATATATCCTTATTCTTGTTTTTGAAACAAAATGATGTCAATGTTGCAGACTTATTTTTAATGTTCAAATTTAGGAAACAGTATTTTTATTTTTTTATTTAAATTGTAATTGTTTTAAATGTTCATTTATCTGTCAACCTGATGAAGGCTTGAACTTGCACATATCCATCAAATACATACGCTATATATAAAATCTATATTTTGTATGTATGTTGATGAATACAAAACATCATTATTGAAATTCTGCGAATGCAGTTTAAGTTCATAAGGACGTGGAATGGTTCATATGGTAAAGTGTTTATAGGAAACTATTTTGAAAAAAATATATGCCTTTTTAATCTGTTACAATACTTGATCTAAGTATGAAATATTTTAAATCACACAAAAATATCATTTCTATATTCTAACTCTAACATATGACCCACCTTAACCCTTTCAACCCTAAACCCTATGTAACTTTAGTAGACTCTACCATGCATTGATCAGATTGAGTCCATCATGGTCTACAGTGGTGAAAGGGTAAAAACTGAAATGCATTCATACTATGTAAACCTGCTGTTCAGCAAATTCTGCTTCAGAAATCAATTTTGTTTCTAGCAAAAGTTTATCTAAGGTGTTACTGCAAAGAAAACAGTAAAAACATGAAATTTATATACTTGTTGTTTGATATAAATGAGCATCATCATGATTTTTAAATTATTTTTATAGCCACTAAATTATTTAAAGAATGGAATGATTCAATTACACTGATTCTGTATGGTGGACTGCGATTATAATGATAGAATGGCCGACTGTTGTCTGGTGACCGAGCAGTACCCGAGTCAAATAGATGAAGGCTTGCTACCTTTCTATTAGTTTAGATAACATATTATTTAAACTCAAACACTATTTTAAAAATAACCTTCATTACAGAATGAAATAGATAAAAGGGCTCAAAATATGTTTTAATATTTGAACAATCTTTTGAACTCTTTATGAACATAGTTCAATTATGATTTCTCTCAATACTGTACTTGAGAATTTGACTCTTTTGTATCAAGAGAAATTCTGAGACAGTGTGTGAAATTGTCGTTTAATCTATATAGAAATATAACGATAGACGGATCAAGATAGCTGGAAAGTTGTACAATTCCATTGACCGTGTTTAGGTATCGTTTGTGATAGTTACGACTGATTCATCAAAAGGAGGTCGATGGTAGGACTCGATTGTTAATGCGGTGAAATGTCAATATTTAGACTAGTTCACCTCTGTGTAAAGGAGACGGGGACGGGCCAATGTATGCAAAATGACCTTCAAATTTACCATGAATCAATTACAAAGAAACAAATTGATCAATGCTGTTAATTATTGGTTTATAGATGAGCCTTTATGATGGAAAGGCTATATTGAGATAGTAGACCACAACTGAAATCGTATGTGGGGTAGGGTGTCTTCACATTGGTTCTGAGAGATGAGAGATTAGGGCAGGGTATGGATGGTTCTCAGACAGTTGAGATATGTTTAGAACGAGCGTATTCCATTATAGAACTGACATCAGTTTATATGATCAGCATTGATCAATTTGTTTCTTTGTAATTGATTCACGGTAAATTTGAAGGTCATCTTGCATACATTGGCCTGTCCCCGTCTCCTTTACACAGAGGTGAACTAGTCTAAATAATGACATTTCACCACATTAGGAGAAGACTTGTATAGGCTAAGCCTGTTGTCTAATCCATTTGTTCAATTGTTTTTGTTCAATAAAATTTGTTGAAATCGAAATATGAATGCTAAGTATAAATATGAACTCTTGAAACTGTGCTTTTCCTATTAGTACTGTTTTATTTCTGAAATTCACCGTAGGTATATATAACCATTGAAGTTTGTTCATGTTCCAAATCATTATATTGATAAGACTTTTTGTGAATTTGTGATTTTTTGGCTTTTTGAATTTGAATTTATCATGGAACACTGCTGAATATTTTCATGTTATATACCTAGGAGGTGAGCTAAATTTTGAAAATTTTTCTGACAATGTGGCATATTTTTCGCATCAAAGATGTTTCTTGGGCGATACTCAGGAGATAAGTTTTTTAGCTACATTTTTGTAGGTATTGCACTTATACAGGAAGGCCAAAACTGGTTTTATTATATCTCCCCTTCGAATGAAGGGAGACATATTGTATTAGTATCGGTTCCTTTTCTTCTGGTTCTTCTAATTGCAGCTTGTCTGGGCCATAACCTTTAAACCGTTAAAGATATCTTGATGAAGCTTAAGATATGCATGCATCACTCACAGAAGGTGTGCAGTGCACTGGAATTAGGTCTCATGCTTCACTATATACAGAGATATGGCCCTTTGTTTATTTTTAATACCGAAGTTTGTCCATGACATAACTTCTAAACCATTAAAGATATCCAAATCAAACTTGAACTTTACCTTCATCACCTACAGAAGGTGTGCAGTGCACTGGAACTAGGTCTTGTGCCCAACTATATACAGAGTTATGGCCCTTTGTTTATTTCTAATACCGAAGTTTGTCCACGACATAACTTTCATGTTATTTCACCTACGTTGACCAAACTTGCTAAAGCTTTACTGTATCTCGGGAAGTAGGAGTGTCACATTCTAAATTCGGGTCTCGTGCCCCACTTTATAAAAAGATATGGCCCTTTGTTATTTTTTTATACCAAAGTTTGTATGTTGGCTAATAAGGGGAGACATATAAAAACAAAATTTTAGTTATTGTATATAAAAACAAAATTCTAGTTATTGTTGACAGAAGAAGACCATTTTGTCATTACTTTCGTCAGTAATGGGACTCGTATTGACTGTGTAAATATTGGCAGCCCTATGGTACAATTCCTCATCCTGTCCAGCAGACACTTGTATCAACAATTCATCTTTGTTTCCTTATAAGTAAATAGAAAAACAAATTGGTATTATGTTTCAGAGTTTGGACTTTATACCATTTGTATTGGTAATTAGTCATCTAATTTTGGAACCTGACTGTATGGAATTACGTGACAATTATTTGATTATCCTCTTAAGTTGATAGCTGTATGCGCTATATCAATGTACCCCAGTTGTCCCTCTCAGAGGTTGGCACTCCATACGTGAACTAGGAACAGGAGATGTCATTATCCTGTCGACTTTTCTATAAAAGAAGTTATAGTTCTCAAAAGAAACAACAGAATGATAAAAATACTGCCCTAGTACTTCAACCCAGCTTATGTTTAAGGGATGTTTACCCAAGTTCCTCAGAGAAGTTGTTCCTCCTATGTTTAAAGAGTATTCTGTTTGCACGTATATTTTAGGGGTGTACCTCCTTGCTTCACCTGTGTTTAAGGAATCCCCCTCCTCCCAAATTCCTCAAGTGTTTCAGGGATGTATCCTTGTTACCACCTATGTTTTATTCAATATCTCGGGATGGCCCCCTTGTTTCTCCTATGTTTTAGGAGTGTCCTTCTTTTCTCATAAAATGGTGTGTTGCCGAGGTCCATCCCATCCCGTCCCATGATCAAAGTGGGATGGAGGCATTCATGTCTTACAGACATTTTCTAATTTGTTTTAAAAGCTCTCCCATCTTGTTCCTATATTAAATGAGTGCCTGACCTCCCTCCACTTTGCTCCTCCTGTACTGTAGTATGGCTATTCTGTGCTCTTCCTATGTTGTAGGGGTTTTCCCATCTCTCTACTTTTTTGGAGTGCCCCCACACTATGCCCCTCTATGTTTTAGGAATGTCACCTGCTCTCCTTCTTGCCTTTATTTTTTCAATACAAGGACTAGATAGGGGAGTCGTTGTTCTGTGGTTAAGTAAACACTGGGGACTACAACGAGTCACTGACATTTGTTCGATCCTTTATGACATGTTCATCTGAAAGGAAAACAAGCAGATGCCTGTTACTTATACATTAAACTCATTCTAGTAAGAGTGTCCTGAAGGTGTGTGCCAAATGTGTAATGTTTGAATTCAGTGATTGTTTGGCCGAGCGTGCATGTCAGGAATATAACACAAAATGGTTCCTGTATGCTAAACAAGGTCTAGTGTATTTCTAGTCTTTGTGAACTAACAGAAACGACTTTTTGAATGTAAACAATTCTATAAAATGTACATGGTAGTATGTTGACTGTTTGATCAAGGCTGTATCAGGGATAGATGTGTCTTATTGAATTTTGTAAGGTACTTATTCAACTGTCTCGTTTATGCCCCTTGATCATGATCACCATGGAATTCTGTCCTTCTGTCCATCAGTCCATCGTCCATCATCCATCTTGTCCATCCTGGCAGGATGCTGACAGTTTGATAATTAGGGCTGTATATCAAGGAATAGATGTGTCTTACTAATGCAACAATTTATGCCCCTAACCATGCAAATGATTGTGTATATATATAGTGTAACATTACCAACATATGTCCTTCGTCTGTCCAGTGTCTGTCCGTCCATCATTTCTTCCATATTTCGCACATACACTTGTCATCGTTATTATACCCAGATCTGATTTAGACAAAACTTAATACAAGTAGAATATTCCTTTAGTCAAGTTGGCCCTATGCACTAATGAGCTGTGATGGATGTTTGCTTTAAACAGGAATTTCATCAGAAATGTCTGTCTGCTATTGATGAGGTAATATATTATCAACTCGATGCTGAAACTAGAATGAAAAGAAAAACTAACTAAAAAACAGGTTGACATGTACTGGCCTGTCTCTTGTAATTATAATTAAACAGTGCAATTTTAAAATCAGTTAATGCTTGTTTTCTGAAAACCACAGCTCCATATAAATTTAAAATAAAACGTGTATATATAGATGTTTCTCAGAAAATATCATCAGTGATCAGAAAAAGTCGTTGACATTCAGTATAACTATATATAGCCTCAGACAAATCACAAGAAGCCAAATATATTCAATAAATATTTTTACATTGGAGTGAATAGATTGGACTTGAGCTGACAAACTTTTGCCAAATTCGGTCAAAATCATATTTAATAGATTCTTAGATGTCGGTGCAAGATGGAAGTGCAGTAATTTACCTTTAATTTAAAAGCTAAAATTGTAAGCATGTTGCATGTTAAAATGGTTGGTTCATAATTAATTAAATTGGTTCATAATCAATTAAAAGTGAAAGAAGATTTTAACAAAGAATTGGTAGCCTCAAGTTCAAAACTTAAAAACAATATGCATTATTTTTTTTATTAAAAACAAAGATCAGATCAAACAAAAATGAAATTCATCAAGTCTTTTGTAAATAAAGTTGAGAAATGGGACAGGAACTTATCACAGAGAGGAAATTCTTTGTTTCCTTATTTCTGTCTCATTAACAAAGGTGTGCTAGTCTTATCAGGAAGCATTCTGTAGATAAAGGCCAATATTTACGACCCAGACTGACCAATGTCCATCAGGGAGGTCAGAATTGACCAATAAACTACCTGAGGAGCTGAAAACTGTTGACATTGGGCCTGTATGCTCTCTATGAATGATAATGAAAGTTAAAAGTTTAGTGTCCCGTTTGTCAATATTGTTCACTACAATAGAACTGCCCGGAGTAAACAAACTACAGGTCGGAGTAAACAAATCACAGGGCCGTGTTTGATTTGTAGTGGGTTATTACGGAGTAGTAGAACTTTAACAAATTTTGAAATATTAGTCAGCATAATTAATTATCATAATTCAACGGGTTTTTTCTGAAATGACACATCACATTTGTTTTCTGAAAACCACAGCTTCAGATGAATTTAAAATAAAACGTGTATGTTTCTCAGAAATGGGATGGAGGATTAAACACTGAGTAATCCATGTGTCGGCCAATGTGCGGTTGACAGGGCTTTCTGGGTTGTCTGGTCTTCCTGGTTTAATGGTTTATTGTGTGTAATTGATCCTGCAAACATATGGCAGACATAAGATTTAATTAACCTGATTATCACTAGAGAGCCTGATAAGGGTATGCAGCTGGGTTGTGTAGAAACTTTTGCACAGCAGTCAGTTTATATATTGAAAGAAAACTTGTGTTTGAATCGGATCAACTGTGTTCTTAGACTCCATTCTGATACAGAGGGACAAGAAAAGGGCAGGTAACATTTTGTTATAATTTGAAGATTTTAGAAGTTCATTTCTGTTAGACTGAAGCATATTAGTCAAAATAAGACTGATATTTGCTCTCAGGTATATAATACTGGACTTCGTAAGACATATAACTTGGGATTATTTCACGAACTGTTGATAGAAAATTTGTAAATGATATTTGATTATCAAATCTGTTAGATTGTGATATATGTAGTTTATAAAATACTTCCAGATAGATGAAATATATACTTTAAGATAGAGAAAAGAGAAAATAGCAGATTGCTATATACCCATGCATGCGTCTCATACTGTTATATTTAAAACTTAGTGCTTTCAATTGATCTTATAATAGTTTTAAAATAAAGTTCTAAACTTTTGATTACAGTTTCCCTGTAGTGTATATATATATTAAGAATAACCATTTATTGACTTATAATCAAGTATGTTACTCTAAAGAAAAAAGTACCGACTCAGTAATATAGCATTGTTGAAATTAGGATTCAATGTGAATTAGCCAGCATGTATACAAATATCACTGGCCCTTTGGCTGTGATTGTCAGAAAGACACCAGGGTAAGGCACTGTTTCTCATCAAACCCCCCAAAATATTAGATAATATTTCTAAACTGTACTTGATAAAAACCTCAGAGTAGCTTACGGCAATTAGCATGACTTCAAAACTTCTCACATACACTTTTTAACTCATTCACCCCTGAAATTTCATAATGAACTGTTCCAACCTTCGAGTTGTAAGAGTTTAAATGTGTCCTCAATGGCGAATGAGTTATTTAAGTTGATAAGTTATGGTGAAGGGATTGGATGCTGCGGACCAAAAAAGGAGAAGGGTTGCTTATTATGTAGAAATATGGTAAATTGCCAAAACTCAAAAAAAAATCTTACCAAACCTAGAAACATCAGACTAGCAATTACCAGAATGCCTTTGGCTTGCATAATATGTGATATTGAAAAAAGTGTTTACTTAGGCATTGTGTCATTGAGTCCTGTGACGGGGAATTAATTTGCTATTTATTTCGGTTACCTTGGAAACCATTGTCACTTGATGTACATTGTATATTGGAAAATACTGTAGGATTACAAAATAATTGACTTGCTGTCTTTATTACCTGATTGAAGACATAAGCGCACATGTGTGTGCTTTAACCTAATGAATATTCATTGATGCATAATGAATATTCATCACACCTAACTATAAAGCAGACAGTGAATCAAAGAGACTCTTTCCATTATGGTAAATAAGGGATGACAGCTATACCTATTCCTGTATTGAAAATCCTTGTGTATTTTTACCTATTCACCCCTGAAGACACAGTTTAAATCTTCCAATTCAAAGGTTGGAATTACTTCATAATTAAATTTGAGGGGTGAATGAGTAAAACCAGGATATTATTTTTTACGGAAAATTTAGGAGTTTTTTTAAAGATTTTGGTAGTGAATATTGGGCGATTGATTGATTGATTGATTGATCGATAGGTTTTACGTCCGCTTCACTACCGTGTATTTCGTTTATCCAGCAGACGAATATTGGGCGGAGTTGATGACATTTTTATACGTGTTGAATCAGAATTATTTTTTTGAGGACAATCCTGGAGTTTTTTTATGATTTTGGTTCTTGTAAGTGAAAAATGGGGAAGTTGATCGCATTATATTATGTGTTGAAACCTAGGAGTGAAAATAAAGGGGTTTGATCTAAGTTGTTAATTCTTAATATTAAAGAAAATAATTTGATCTATTGTAGATTCTAACTATAAAAATGCTAATTAGGGAATTATATCTACGATTCCTGGTAATGAAAATTTGGTAGTTTGTTGTAATATCAATTCTTGTCAGGGACAGTTTAACAGTTTGATCTATATATTGATTCTTGAGAGATATAACAAGGACATGAGGATCAGATTTATGGCGGGTTGTAGAATTGTTTGGAGGCATTTACAGATTTGTGCAGTTGAGTTTACGATGTTGACCTGCAGCAACAAGTAACATGTATTTCTAGATCACCCACTTCTCCGAACCTCCAGTTGGAACTTGAAATGATTTTTAAGTGCTGTACATGTATGGCCAATCTGTAGGCACTCCTTTGTCTCTGTCACCAGTTTTAAAAGCTAGATAACAAATCTGTCCCACAATGCTCCTTTGTTTAAAGATGCTCATGAATATTAAATTTTGTATATTGCAGATTTTATGAGGCTTTCAATGGGAACGGTTCTATAGTGAAGGCTCAGGAGCAAGGCTATGAACACAGAGTGAAGGTCCTCGTCCGTTACCTAGCAACGAGACTCAATCAACTACCGCAGATCGGGACAGAGGTCAAGGAACAGAGACAGGAAATTCGACACAAACTTTTGGGCATCTTGAAACACTTACCCATGAGGGATGAGGTAAGAAATTAGCTGTTTGTCTTCCTTATTTGTAATGTTTAGCTGACCTTTGTTAATGCACAAACTTTTGGGCATCTTGAAACACTTACCCATGAGGGATGAGGTAAGAAATTAGCTGTTTGTCTTCCTTCTTTGTAATGTTTAGCTGAACTTTGTTAATACACAAACTTTTGGGCATCTTGAAACACTTACCCATGAGGGATGAGGTAAGAAATTAGCTGTTTGTCTTCCTTCTTTGTAATGTTAAGCTGAACTTTGTTAATACACAAACTCCTCTTTGCAATTGCTGTGTGTGAAATGGAATCCTATGCTTTATAATGTCAAGTATTGGTTTACAGACATTAAAAATATCAAGGTTTCATCGATCACAAACAAAAGTTGATTTTTGGTGATTTATGGAAACAACTGTCCTATATTCCAATTAAAATAATATCTGTAAACAAATATTGATGAATATTTAATCTCAGATTTGTTTTAATTTGATCAAGCATTGAACACAGCTATATCCTCAATAATAGTATTGTGTACTGAATTATAAAACAGTTTATTGTCATATCCTCAATAATAGTATTGTGTACTGAATTATAAAACAGTTTATTGTCATATCCTCAATAATAGTATTGTGTAACGAATTATAATATAGTTTATTATAATATCCTCAATAATAGTATTGTGTACTGAGTTATAATATAGTTTATTGTCATATCCTCAATAATAGTATTGTGTACTGAATTATAATATAGTTTATTGTCATATCCTCAATAATAGTATTGTGTACTGAATTATAATATAGTTTATTGTCATATCCTCAATAATAGTATTGTGTACTGAATTATAATATAGTTTATTGTCATATCCTCAATAATAGTATTGTGTACTGAATTATAATATAGTTTATTGTAATATCCTCAATAATAGTATTGTGTACTGAATTATAATATAGTTTATTGTCATATCCTCAATAATAGTATTGTGTACTGAATTATAATATAGTTTATTGTAATATCCTCAATAATAGTATTGTGTACTGAATTATAATATAGTTTATTGTAATATCCTCAATAATAGTATTGTGTACTGAATTATAATATAGTTTATTGTAATATCCTCAATAATAGTATTGTGTACTGAATTATAATATAGTTTATTGTAATATCCTCAATAATAGTATTGTGTACTGAATTATAATATAGTTTATTGTAATATCCTCAATAATAGTATTGTGTACTGAATTATAATATAGTTTATTGTAAATATCCTCAATAATAGTATTGTGTACTGAGTTATAATATAGTTTATTGTGATATCCTCAATAATAGTATTGTGTACTGAATTATAATACAGTTTATTGTAAATATCCTCAATAATAGTATTGTGTACTGAGTTATAATATAGTTTATTGTAAATATCCTCAATAATAGTATTGTGTACTTAATTATAATATGGTTTATTGTAAATATCCTCAATAATGATATTCTATAATGTAATATAACAAAATCTTTAATAAAGATATGGTGTATTGCAAAAAAAAAATCTTATGGTATTCCTTAGAAAGTAATCACAATTAACAATTGTATGCCATGTATTGTTCTAAGATGGTGCCTGATTTCTTATTTCCAAGACAGATATTGGAAACGATAACATATGAGTATAGTGCTTTAGGTAAAGTACATTATCAAGCTAATATTTGTCTGTTGCCTTGGTTATAAACAATAAAAGTCACTTATTTGTCTGTTGCCATGGTTATAAACAATAAAAGTCACTTATTTGTCTGTTGCCATGGTTATAAACAATAAAAGTCACTTATTTGTCTGTTGCCATGGTTATGAACAATAAAAGTCACTTATTTGTCTGTTGCCATGGTTATAAACAATAAAAGTCATGTTTGCACATTTCACATGGTGTAAAGATAAAAAAAAAAAAAATGGAACCTGGAGCATAATCATTTTTCCGATAAAATACCGATTCTATTATTTTAAAGTGGTATATGGTACCGCCCACTTATTTGTCTGCGACTGTAAAAGACGAGTGATTGTTTTGTTAGTTACTCGCTATGATGTATAGCATTTTCACAAGTTTATGACGCATTGGATTTTAAAATTCTGAATTATTGATAAGTAGTTGAAACGCCATTCATCTAAAATGTAGAACCAGACTTCCAGAAGCACTGAATTCAGTTGTATCAGGTCTCTCTGGCTTAATGTGTACAAACAAGGTTTGATTTTGTCTGGTGATGTAGCTACAATGTGAATGTTTTTAAGTCTGAAAAATTGGTAAAATATTAAAAATCAGATTTCTCCCCTATCTCGTTTCGCTTCCAAAGGTTCACACTGTTGGATACATGTTTGTTCCATTATAATTTTATACTCACTTAGCTAGTCCATGTTTTTTGCTCCCCAGAATTCCTGTTACTTGCCTGAAAAAATAAGGTTAAGAACGGATAATAAATTCTATTTTTGAATATTTTTTATAGATTTATTTAGGATAATAACCTTTATTTTAACAGGGCTTCCTTGAAAATTGACCAAATAAGTTGAGGGTGTGCACAAAAACTGGAGTAGGTAGGGTTATTGGAAACTTTCTTGTTGGCCTTGTTCAGAATTGTGTACATTTGCCAGTCCTTAGTTGTCACTTTCAATAGTTCTGTACTTGCCCATATATAAATTTTACTTTTCTTATTTCTGTACTCAATCCAGCCCTTATTTGTCCATATTTATATTTCTGTTCTCTCTCCATTACTTATAATGCCCCTGTCTATGTTCCAGCTGGAGGTGATACAGACACTGCAGGCCCTAGCAGCCCTCACAGAAGTAGCCAGTGAGGTGAGTCTTTAATCTGTTCTAATTCCAGAGATGAATGACGAGGTGAAGGTCAAGGACTTCATTTCAGGAGCCACCCTCACTCATTAACTTTGTTGTTTATGATTCAGTTGTCCCCCCTTACTGAAAATAACACCTACGTTATCTCCCCCTTACTGATAATAACACCTAAGTTATCTCCCCCTTACTGAAAATAACACCTAAGTTATCTCCCCCTTACTAAAATAACACCTACGTTATCTCCCCGGTACTGAAAATAACACCAACATTATCTCCCCCTTACTGAAAATAACACCGAAGTTATCTCCCCCTTACTGAAAATAACACCTACGTTAATTCCCCCTTACTGAAAATAACACCTACGTTAATTCCCCCTTACTGAAAATAACACCAAAGTTATCTCCCCCTTACTGAAAATAACACATACATTATCTCCCCCTTACTGAAAATAACACCGAAGTTATCTCCCCCTTACTGAAAATAACACCTAAGTTATCTCCCCCTTACTGAAAATAACACCTAAATTATCTCCCCCTTACTGAAAATAGCACCGAAGTTATCTCCCCCTTACTGAAAATAACACCTACATTATCTCCCCCTTACTGAAAATAACACCTACATTAGCTCCCCCTTACTGAAAATAACACCTACATTATCTTCCCCTTACTGAAAATAACACCTAAGTTATCTCCCCCTTACTGAAAATAACACCGAAGTTACCTCCCCCTTACTGAAAATAACACCTAAGTTATCTCCCCCTTACTGAAAATAACACCTACGTTAATTCCCCCTTACTGAAAATAACACCAAAGTTATCTCCCTCTTACTGAAAATAACACCTACATTATCTTCCCCTTACTGAAAATAACACCGAAGTTATCTCCCCCTTACTGAAAATAACACATACGTTAATTCCCCCTTACTGAAAATAACACCTACGTAATCTCCCCCTTACTGAAAATAACACATACGTTAATTCCCCCTTACTGAAAATAACACCAAAGTTATCTCCATCTTACTGAAAATAACACCTACATTATCTCCCTCTTACTGAAAATAACACGTACATTATCTTCCCCTTACTGAAAATAACACCTAAGTTATCTCCCCCTTACTGAAAATAACACCTACGTCATCTCCCCCTTACTGAAAATAACACCTACGTTATCTCCCCCTTACTGAAAATAACACCTAAGTTATCTCCCCCTAACTGAAAATAACACATAAGTTTTCTCCCCCTTACTGAAAATAACTCCTATAATTCTGAGACAGTGTTATTAACACATCTAAATGCAGTCTTGTGGAAATTTCGAAGCAAACCATTTGTCAAAGATAAATAGATCATCAAAGATTGGGCTCTTTTGGAAAAAGGATAATTTGCCAATTAAGTAGCATACATGTGTAGCAGAACTGGACTAGGACAATTGTCAGCGATCATGAAGTTCAATCGGTAAAGCGTGTGTTTTAGAGGTCTGTTTGTTGCATTTCTCTTCCCTCTACATTTGATGCCTGTGACCAAACCATGTTCCAAGAACTGAGTGAATGCTTGGCAAGGGGCTACCCAAACCTGGGTTGTAGATAATTTTGTCTTCAAGGGGGCAAATACATTGAAAATATGAGAGAAGAATGTAGCAGAACTGGACTTGGTCCATCGTCAGCGACAAGGTAGCTTAATTGGTAGAGCATCTATCTACAGTTCCACGGGTCTGGGGTTTCGAACCCTGGTCTGTCTGTGCATTTTCTGCTCCAATTACATTTGTGTGTTATCTCACTTATTCATAACATGTAAGAGGAATACAAAGGATGAAAATCGTTTCAGTATTCTCATGAAAATTGTCAGTGATATATTTCAGGAAATAGGCCCTAGTGCTAGCTACCCTGACTGCAGCTCAGTATCTCAAATAAATTGGCCTTAAACAAACTTGTGTTCAATATTTAAAAAAATAATAAAAAAAATTGGGTTCCCATTACCCAGACTGTTTCTATCTCTCTTGAATTTGATCTGAGAGTTATATATGTGTCTGGACGTTTTTATTTGAAGTAGTTGAGGTCCTATCCTTGTACAGACACCTGTTATGCTTGATTGGACAATATATAGGTCAAAGTTGTTTAGTTATAGCTGCGTAATTTATAACGGTATATATGTAATTGTCTGACTTGACACCTTACAACCTGTCCTCCAGTACCAACATACAAACAGGACCACAGTGGCCTACAATACAATAAATCTATCACTTGACCGCGGAGTGATGCACAAATTCTGAAATAGAATGTACAGAGACGGGAGTCGTGGGGAAAATATACAGAGCTTTATCATCGCGATTGATACAACGGGAAATAATGTTACAGCATTACAGCTATTGGTCGGTATGTTTCACAATACATCTTTATGACTCAATTTCAATATGCTGTTGAAAATAAACTTGTTTCTTTATGACCTGGTTTGATGCAAATTAGGATGAAAATTGTCAGTGATATATTTCAGGAAATAGGCCCTAGAGCTAGCTACCCTGACTGCAGCTCAGTCTCTCAATTAAATTGGCCTTAAACGAGTATTTTATGTGCGCATCCATGTGGATTTATGTAAAGCGTACAAGAGTGGACTTTGCGTCTAGATTGCAATTTTAGGACGTAATAGCGCAGCCAAGACAGACGGCTGCTTAATGATGAAACCAAATTCTAGCTAAAACTTTGATGGCCACGAATATTTGTAATTACGTATTTGATTAGACAGAAAATTGATCCAAGACTGAAGAATTACTCCAAACGTGGAATTGAAATACTTTGTTTTTATGGTCGTATTAGAAAGATAAGACAGGGTATACTAAGGTATTTTAGTTGAGATTGGATTCCAGCCTGTGTTGATGATATTGAAAATCAATGCCTTGTTAAATTCATTACCCAAGGTACAGGATATTAATTTTAGAATGAGTAACAAACCCTTTAGTTAAATGTGTACCACTAATGAAAACTGGGGCTGTTCTTTTCTTCATTTAAATCTTTCTCTATAATAATACCTATAATTGAAGACCATTTATCTTTACGATGATCACTTGTCATTGGAAATCGTCTGTCTTCAGACTTTGTCAGTAGTGACCACCTGTCTTGTGTGGCAACCTTCTTAACTGACAAACTGTCTTGTGTAACCATTCTCTTCAGTAACACTTCATAAGGCCAAATAAAAATATAGCTGTGTTTCGTGTTTCTCAACCTATCATATTTTTTAATGCCGGCCCTAATACATCTTATTGGTTTTTCACAGTCACTGTTATGCATTTATTAGCCGTTTAATTGTTCAAAGTGTACATATGATTTGCTATGCATTTTAGTAGCCTTGGCTCCTGGTCAGTGTTAGAGTTTTATTTGAAAATTATAAGTAGCTAAGTAGCCATAGGCAATTGTGCTTCTGATATAGATTGGGATCTGTAGATAAGTGTGACCATCTGCAGACTAGGTTGGGGGAGTCCAGTAAGTAGGTGATGTCAGTGTTTTGTGCCTCCTGAAAATTAGTAACCATCCTGAGGAAAGACCCCCAGTGTCAAGATTTGACTATACCTATGCCATGATGGACTGTCACGATAGATCGCCTGTAATACACAGCCTCATTATATAGAAACCCTCCCTGTAATGAGTGATCACCTGTCTTTAGTGACCACTATTTCTGATCATCAGTTGTTATTAACAGATACGGAGTACCTAAATATTGTGGAAAGTCTAATGTAATGATACTCTAAAGTAATTGTGTGCTAATTGCTCGTCACATGATTCTGATTATGATTGGTCAGAAATAGAACATTCATCAGTCTCTGTTGTCCAATCCTCCAACACGCAGTCAGACATCACTGATAATATAACAGTAACATCGGCAGTAAAAACGCAGTCAGACATAACCTCGGCAGTAAAAACGCAGTCAGACACCACTGATAATATATCAGTAACATCGGCAGTAAAAACGCAATCAGACATCACTGATTATATAACAGTAACATCGGCAGTAAAAACACAGTCGGACATCACTGATAATATAACGTTAACATAGACAGTAAAAACGCAGTCGGACATCACTGTTATGTAACATCGGCAGTAAAAACGCAGTCGGACATCACTGATAATATAACGTTAACATCGACAGTAAAAACGCAGTCGGACATCACTGATAATATAACAGTAACATCGGCAGTAAAAACGCAGTCGGAAATCACTGATAATATAACATTAACATCGACACTAAAAACGCAGTCAGACATAACATCGGCAGTAAAAACGCAGTCGGAAATCACTGATAATATAACATTAACATCGACAGTAAAAACGCAGTCGGACATCACTGTTATGTAACATCGGCAGTAAAAACGCAGTCAGACATCACTGATAATATAACGGTAACATTGGCAGTAAAAACGCAGTCGGACATCACTGATAATATAACAGTAACATCGACCGTAAAAACGCAGTCGGACATCACTGATAATATAACAGTAACATCGGCAGTAAAAACGCAGCCCATTCAGGCGTTATTTGCTAGATATTTAATTAGAAATCATCTGTTAAGGAAATTATCCTGAGTTGGTTACAAATATAGGTGTAGAACTAGAGTTGAAATATATAGTTAATATAAAATAAAATGGATTATGTAGAATTTATACCAAAATAATATATCAGAATTACAAATATATAAGTAAAATGAGTAATAGATTATATAGGTAAAATGTTAAGACAAAATCATTTAGTTGTATAACATTTTACTGCAAAATAGCAACGGTTATGTTACAATTAATACCAGAATGATAAAGTCCTCACTACTATATTTAGATTAATGATATATATTAGGGTGTTTTATTGTTTGATCGACTTCCTGTTTCGTTTATACGATTAAACAATATGTATTAGTCAATATTAGCAAACAAACATTATCCAAACGGTATTTATAGAACGATCATTGATTGTCAGTTGTGTTTCGTTAATGACAATTAAGGCAGAGGACGATTAAGCCACAAAACGGATAAATTAACACGTGTATGACCTTGAGCAGGGTGAAATCTCAACACTGATCCAAGGTGATTTATTATTATGGCTATTTTGTATTACGGGTGTTTATGAGTTAATTGTTGGAGGCGTTATCCCTTATTTGATAATCAGCTGTGTATAATCAATGAGTGAGGCTATGTTTGCTGTAGTCCCAGCTACTAGTAACGTCACATCTGTTCTGCGTCAAGGTAACATGCCTTACTCGCCTACAGTTTCGAATGTTCTCCTGTCATACAATACAGCAAACATCTCCCTGTTTGGTTCGGTTCGGGAACACGTACTGAATTGATGATAGCAGATATTTTTAATTTTAAATTTTTATGGAATTGAAAAATGACATGTAATATTTCATAGAATTAAAAAATAGATCTCTCAACCAATACGAGTGTGTTTTATGTATTGCTTGTCGCAGTATTGAATGGATGATAAAGAAATCAGGATATTATGTATTTAATACGGCAATCTCTTATCTTTAGCTTACAGAAAAATGTCAACAGGAAGATTGACTCAATTCTAAATAAAGAGTAATGCTAGAATGTAGAACGTGCCAGCTGTTGTGTAATTCTGTCTCCCTCCCACGTTTACAAATATTCAAAAAATCATGTAATTGCATGGTGATTGGAACAAGTTTTTGTAAAAATAGGAAATAAAGCGATATCCTTGCCCTGGGTACTGAACTTGCTACTCTTTTGAAATTGAGGATGCATTAAGTACAGTTTAATCTGTTTAAATCATATTCTGTAGTATCTGAACCTTAAGTTTTTATAATTAAAACATTTTATTATTTTCTTATTTCACACATAAATATAGGATATTGATTATAATAAAACACCTTGAATTGACCATTTCTTCAAGTATGATTTTCTTCTGATGTAAAATGTAAGCTTTCAGGATAAAACCTGACATCGGTTTCCCTGGGCCATACTGGCTAAGGGAACATGATTCCGACTCCATTTCCCCTTTTTTTGATGATTTGACCAGCCCGGCTTGCGGAAGAGCTGAGTAATTGGCAGGCATAGCATGGATGGTGACAGCAAGCAGGAAGCAGGCTTTGTAGCCAACAGGCCAATTATTGGGATTGAAACGGCCCACAATGCGTTGCTTATAGGGTTGTACAGCGAAATCAAGGAAGGGAAATTCGGTTTGATTTCTCCGGCAATTTAATTGTCCTAGTGAGGCTGGAGTGTTGAGCTTATGGTGGTGACTGGCCAGTGAAACGACGCAAATGGAGGCCAGCTCCCTGCAATCAACGCCTTATCTCCACGACAGGCCCATCTGTATCACACAGGCGTTTGAGATGCTTGTCTGTTTCATTAACGTGTTTGTTTTATTGAATGAGAATCAATGTAACCATCATACAATTTTATGGATAGCTGTATGGATTATCATACTGGTGCCAGCATACTATCAAAGTGCACCTGTTCAAATTAATTTAACCGCATGCAGATATTTCCTTTTTCCCCCTCTATCAAATATTTCAAGGGAACATTAACAAAATACAAAGCGGTTGATTTGAAAAGTTTCCTGTATTTTATGTTTTAAGTCACAGCTAAATTAGTGTTGCAAATTTTGGTGAATTAGTGAATTGGACTAATAATGCTCATTAGAGGATATTATGTATTCCTTGTACAAAAAACTTGGAAGAATGATAATACACTCTTAATAGGTATTTCCTTTAATTAGTTAATTCCATAAACTTTCCATTATAAATCATAATTTGAAGTTGTCTTATCCATTACTGTAATATTGTAATATACATTTATTGGTAATTCTTCGGTAATTTTACATCAGGAAATTAACTAATTAAAGTAAATAAATACGTAGGTAATTATCTACCTGGAAGTAATCCGTTTTCAGTAAATCAAGGGTAGAATTTGTATCAATTTTGAATAACACTTAAAACTTTTTCCAGAATTTTCATGGTATTTAAAATGTCTTTAAGCATTAATTATTAATACTGCTTGGTTATCATGAAATCAACTCTAAATTTCTCTAAACAATAATAGAATTAAAGGATAAGATGTTGAGGAGATCTAACTCTCCTAATGTAGGACAATGTGGTGTCTTTCTAGGTAGACATAGGGAGGGATGAAGCAATCTTAACACCTAAGAAAGTTTCAATATCTTAATGAGATGTTCATGTTTCAAATCACATAGTGATTCATCCCTATGCTGAAGTACAAAATGGCATCAACAATTTCATTTACTAATAGCAGAAATGATGAAATTAGTTTAGAACCAGACAAATATAAATATTTTCTTGGTTTTAAAAATTAAAATGTTAACAGTGTTTTGATAAAGTTTTAAAGGCAACAGAATTGCCTTTATCATCTGGAAAGGTATAATGAAAATTTGCATATGCATTACCTTGCCTTAATAAATAATAATGATATTGCAAAAAATAAAGAAATTTGTTGAAGAAGTACAATTAAAGTAGTTCATTTTTTAGAAAAAAAATGCATTTGTTAATTTTAACTCATAAATAAGTATATTTCATCAGAGTTTTGATACTTAATGTAGCTGTATGTGCCATTAATTAATTAATTCACCCCTGAAAATTCATAACGAACTATTCCAACATTTGAGTTGGAAGAGTTCAAATGTGTCTCCAAGGGTGATCGATGAGTTAAATGATTAACCATATCCATATTCCCTGAAAGGTATTTTATGTGTGCCCTAGTAGTGTAGAACTTTTTGTAAAGAAGGTATACAATGTATGTCACAATGATGCAGTATATTTCCGTTAAAACATCCAGCTGTCGTAGTATGGAGATGTCCTCAAATAGCCTGACTGTGGACACTTACTCCCGGTTGTGAAGCCTTTTACGGGCCTAACTTGATTTGCCAAGTAAGTGGGTTATGGTCGACAAATTGGAACAAAGTGGACCCTGTCTGGATCCTAACCCTATTTTTCTCTCATAATAAATTACCCCTAAGTCATTTCTCCATTGTAAACTTCAATTTTTTGGTTTGAAAAAATATAACATTGATGTCTGACTCTCTGTATATTTGATATATTAAGGAAGTTACAAAAATATGTCCGACTTCTTGGAATTCTGGCTGCTGCACGGATGAGATGTTAAAGCATAATGAAATTTAAAAGGGAAAAAAAGATGAAAACACACCAGTGGAAGTGGAAGTAGATACATAGAGTGTCACAGGAAGTAGAGGTGAACACAAGCTTGGTGTCGGGAAGTGCAATGAACGTTTTAGAAACAGCAGCAGGATATCGTAAAAGTACACAATTTTCTACTACAACATACTTGCAAAAGTAAGACAAATGTTGTTTTACTCCTTGATGTCAAAAGATCAGACCACCGTTTATCAAACAAGTAAGACGAATGATTGATTAGTGATTTTAATACCCATACCAGGGAAGTTAGCTATCATTGGCAACAGGATTTGTCCAATACTAGCTCTGTGTTGGATATAGACCCCTTAGTAATGATCCGCTTTCCCCTGATCCAATCATTGAAGGGGACATAGATTTGGGTGTCCAGTGGACAGAGTCGAATCATATCTATCTGATTGCTATTAAATGGGAGATTGCAAGTACTTGAGTCGGATTGTGGCCAAGCTTGATTGATTCATGCCATGGTTGGAATCTCTACATGAGAAACATAGGACGACTCTTTCTTCCTAAAGAGCCATAAATCTTTGTTTTTACATAGTTGCCATGGGAACGCAGCATCTGTTAGGAAAGTCAACATCATAATACTCTGAACGAACGATTCACTGAGCCAGGATCCCCATCAAGGGCAACCAACTTTAAATGCCTGAGATGAGCCAAACTGACAGCAAGGGCCTTGGCGGACCAAGTCTGGTATTCCCGGAGTAGGACCGGGTAGATGGGACCTTATTGGTGGCAATTAGCTTAAACACAAAGTGTTCTTTCATCTTTTTTCCGGCTTATTGTCTGTCTGTGTTGAAATCCTCCAAAATTGCTTCTCTGCCATTACAAATATGGGCCTGCACCTATAGGTTTCTAAACTCATGATACCCTGAGAACTGCGGTAGAAACAATGCAAACAATTAAAATGACGATAATGAAGCAAGATTCTTTTGTTAATTGAATAGAAGTTTATTTGTTAGCCACTTCTTGAAACATGCAGGTCATGACTCATTTCATCTAAATTTATAATCTTCATCCACTTTTCACCAATAAAACTATGTGATGTAATTTCAACTAGAATATGTATTGCAGTCTTGCAACTGTCTCAGAAATGAAACTTCTATTAATCATCAATTGATTTGCAACCGTCAGTCTTGGTTGATGATAGTTTCCTTTTGTGATTGGTTGATTAAAGACTTTCCTAATTATGATTGGTTGATGAAAGACTTTCCTAATTATGATTGGTTGATGGTTAGACACTTTCCAGATTTTGATTGGTTAATGGAAAGACATCCCTTTGATTCCATACTATGATGGAGTTATGGAAAGATATTTCCCAAATTATGATTGGTTGATAGTAAGACTATGATTATGATTGGTTGACGGTTAGACACTTTCTATAACATAGCAATCAGCATATATTCTCTAAATTGAAACCCACATGGATTCCATATATTAATCATTTATTCCTTCATTAGAAAATAATAAGTAAATTATTTTTGGAAATATAATATTTGTATTCTAGACATCGTCTGATTTTATTTGTTTAAAAACAAGATTGTCACATGCGGTTCTGTTTTCACCATCAAGTTGATGCCAATGTAAATTA
The DNA here is from genome assembly GCF_002113885.1 of Mizuhopecten yessoensis. Taxonomy (NCBI): domain Eukaryota; kingdom Metazoa; phylum Mollusca; class Bivalvia; order Pectinida; family Pectinidae; genus Mizuhopecten; species Mizuhopecten yessoensis. Next base: position 227,198 of record NW_018480067.1, on the reverse strand, counting down.
TTAATTGTCAGTTTTGGTTGCTATGGAAACTTGTCATGGTACATTAAGTATACCAATATATTTCATCTCGTTATATATGCCATATGCCTATATTTAATTTCCATATAATAATTCTGTATGATAGGACGTGGCTTCGGGCACCTATCATGTTGAGGTGTATATATATAGCTTATCTGATTCGGTATCTATTTGTTGTAAGATGAATATTGTTGTGGTCTGTGGCACTGGCGGATTCCTGGACCTCGTTTTGCTGGATGCTGATGATATATGGGCATCGACAATCAACCTATGGTCTCCTATTGGCCCTACGTAACCTGAGCTCAGTCGAAACCGAAATAGTGGGAAAAAACACAGTATCATAATAACCAGTACAGCAGTGATTATTGGGAAACTGCCGCCCTAAACAAATTACATTTTGATATTACGGAGAGCAGTCATCCAGAAAATCATGTGTGGTCAAATGCATATAGCTCGCTGATGATATCAGAAATACAGGAGTAATCTCACTAAATTACAATCTGCTCCCCAAAACTCGAATCCATTATCCGCAACTTGGAGAGAAAAGCGTCTGTGAATTTGAACTATATCTCGGTGAAGTAAAAGACATTTCGGATCGTTGGATATTGATATTTTTTCAGAGATCTATAGCTATAGTCCCTATGCTTGTTAAACCCCATGTTAGGCACGGTGGTTCTGTTACGTGTGCACACACGTATATTGACAATACTGTTTTGTGTCGCCAAGGAATAAAATGCTCAGATGGTCCGGTAATGTACACTGTTGTCATGGAAACTCAAATTAAAACTGACATTTTGAATAAGAGCATGATTATGGTAAAAGTTTAATGTCGGCTTTATACAGAGCTAGCTGGGACCTGATAAAAAGCACCAGATATGCATTACCAGGATGATCGGAAAATACATTCACTGAAGGACTTCTGCCTACACAGACTGATGTACAGGGAAGGTGCAATTTGCCTGAATTGTCTAAGTATAATTCATGTTGAACTGGCACCATCCACTGGTAGCCGTAAAGATTCAGTCATTGAAATTCTTCTTTATAGTCTTATAATTGGGTGAATAAAAAACATTTTCCTAGATTACCAAAACATAATAATCACTAAAAAAACTGTTTCCTGCCTTGTTAGGATTTTGAAGTAATTTGATTACTACAGAGCAAATGTTTCACTGTATTGTGTGATGCAAGGGCTATTGTCTGTCTTGAGTAATAGCAACAAAAAATAAATCCTTTTACTCATTTTAAGTTGCCAAAATTACTCAAGATTAGGACTTTTTTTTGTTTTTCCGCTTCATGGACCCAACCTTATTAAAATATATCTGCCTCTCACCAAGGCGTTCGGATTTTGATTCCCCGATCGGACGTGAAAAGGAATGGGGTTACCCGGACGACCACGTGGGTTTCCTCGGGGTGCTCGGTTTCCTCCCACATCAAGACCCCCCCCGGTCGCTAACATCCGGACAAACAAGAATGAATTAATAGAAGTTGAAAATGAATAAAGTTTATATAATGTAACAATCTGAAGTGCAGAGTTGGAATCATGCAGGTCTAGCCCTGTTGAGTAGTTGTGGTCAGAACACTGTTGTTGATTATATTTTTTTGTTTATTTCATCTTTGATTATTTTTCCTAAAAGTTCTATAAGGTATATTGTCTTTTCAGAAATGATTTATGAAAACTATGGTCATGCAGGAAAAAAACAGTTTCCAATCCCTGGTTTTTGTTTTTGGTAGTGGTACGGGGATTCTTAAAGAGTTATATTATTAAAATATCGAAAAGCTATGGTCAAAATTGAAGAAAAATAATTGTTTCCGATGAAATGGTATATGTTGGTTTTTTTGCATTGACAAGGATTTGCAATGACTATTGAATTTAATCGTTGTTTTCACATTTTGATCAAAATGTCAAATTGTCAATTTCAGTTTAGTAGAAAATTAACAAATGTGAACTAGACACGCTGATGCTCACTAAAATAAATGTAAAGGCAGTTTAGTTGGAGTTAATGTTGATACAAAACTTTAACATCTGCCATGTTTGAGATAACAGATTTCAGAAAAAATGAATTTGCTGATAGAACTCGGCAGTTCAAACGTGATGCTAGATATAACTGGCGGGTTGACAAATAAAAATCGACTTTCGTTTTCATAAAAATGTACATAACATCTTTTGTTGTTTACCAAAATAAAATAAAATCGGCATATAATGTTTTTCTTAAAGATTAACTCATTTAAAAGCTGGGCCCAGTTGTTCAAAAGGTTATTATAGCTTAATCAGTGATTAGCACAAATTTCAAATTTGTGTTTATATAAAATGTAACCATTGAAATTATAGTTACAACTTTTCAGATATAAAATATTTACATACAAAATTGTGAGATTTTTCCTTATTTATTAACGAATTTATTAAAGGTTGAAAAATATCGTTAAACAATGATTAAGCTAACCACCTTTTGAACAGCCGGGCCCAGGTCTTTGACCTCAAAGCGTTGATGTATAGGATAACCATTGATTGGGGGACCAAAGCAGGAGGAGAAAAAAGGCGGCGTTAGGTGACTTAAAAATGTTGCTTGTGGCGGTCATGATTCGTCACTGCAGTTAGCAAACTCAACGAATATTGCACAGAACAATTATTTGTTTTTGACAAGCACTGCGTCGAGGTTGAATTCTCAAAACAATGTTGACTTTACCTTAAATATCATGACAAAAGTTAACAGTGATTGAAGTTTTCACAAAGTAGTTAATTTATTGGGATATTGAAGATTTTGAGGATATGTTATATTTTAGAATTCAAAAATGTTGATCTTACAATGTTGATCTGCTTACTATTATAAAATCCACCTCCTCATAGAAAAACTTCAATGGTAACATTTGCTAAGCCAATGGTTTACCAAATACTAGTCTTTGTGTTAATGGTCTAGTATGGACTGTGTTAACTTTGTCCTGCAGACTGTTTAGTTGGTGTTATATAGTGTGGACTACTTTCTTCTGCTAATGGACTCCTTTTTAATTGTGTATGTGCCAGTTCCTTAATGTGAAAAAACACACGTTTTAGAAAATCCTCGGCAGCTATCATGAAGGAACCAATCAATAAATCAAAATATTCAGAACAATTTAGTGATTGCACAAGACAAGATTGATGACGGTGCAAAAATACTCAAACAAGACATCTCGTAGAATTTGTGAAGTCGGCAATTTGTGTTTTAAATGTTTTAAATTACATGCAGCATTGCGGGTATAAAGTGGAGAACAATTGTGTCTTATTAAGTCCTTGATTTATAAAAAGTTGTAAGTTACTAGGAAAAATGCAATCATTCGAGATGTGGCAATGCGATCATGCAGTGCATTAATCACACAGATAATGTTTAAATAATGCAACGCTGTGGGTAAACAAATCATATTTTTATTAAAAAAAAAAAAAAAAAAATCTTAAAAGGCTATATAATACCAGGAGAAATGAAACCCACTGTAAGTCAATGGCGGATCAGTTACGGCCTGATGTAACCTTGGTACCCATGTGCAGCCCGTCTGATCCAACTTGTGTGTGTGCGACTGGGCAGTTAAAAATGCAAACATCTTTGTATTGTTGCCATTTAAGGATGTAACTTTCACATTTTATGAAGGAAATGACATCTACACATCTGACAGAAGCTTTAGTATGGTCTCCTGACCTACTTGTGGATGCCAACCACGTCTAACAATTAGCCCTGACATAACAAGTTTGATACATTACAATACCCTGGTGTCCTGACAGTGGTTTGTTACATGATATGTATGCTTTATCTATCTCCTACCCACAATGCACCAGTCACAAGGCTAGCGTCATCAGTCGATCTTAACATCGGAAGTTTAGTCATCTTGCTTAAGGTAATCAACTTTAAGTTTGAATTTTACTTATTTCTTTCAGTATTCAAAAAAGTGTGTTAATTTAAAGTCATTTTCATTTACCTTTTGTTTGAAATGACTACTTTTGCTTTGAGGATACATGTTTTAAAAAGAAAAGACGAAAATTTAAAGAGCCAACAGTGCGTCTAACAAGGACGGGTCCGGGTCGTGACTGGGTACGTACATACCTGAATTAGAAGGGAGTATTAGGTGCAGGTTTGTAGTGTAGACATATAGAGAGCAGTGTGCAGTCATACATTTCTACTGAGAACCCTACAGAAATGGATCCAACAGTTTCATCAATCTAATAGAAGAAGTTTGAAGTTACAGTGGGATCAGTCTCAGGGTTTTTGTGTCAACAAAGATTATCTTTTGCACATGTACAGGTAACCTTTTTTATGACTTTCACCATTATGTTCTTTTTTATCTTTTCATTTTTCAAGGGAAATATTTCAGTAAGATGTTGTATACACAGCATTTACCACAACTTTTGTCATAAATTCCACAATGTTTTTATTTTTTATTGTTGATCAATTAAGTTCATTCAAACTTGTTTTATTGATATTGAACAGTCAAAGGAATTGGGCACAACTTCTGGTAACTTATTAGGCTCTCTCCCAAAATCAGAATTAGTTACTTATATAAAACAAAAAAAACACAAGGTTTTGAAACCACTTTGGGTGATGCTTGTTTACAACCTTGATTGAACCTAATACTTAACTAACAAGGTTCCTAAACCACCTTTGTTTATACCCAAATTTTATGCTTATATTAAAAAAACAAATGTATGTGTGCAAAACCATTTATGAATCATAAAATGATTTATTCAATGATAAGTTCTTTTATTTGATCAAAAACAATATAACAATGATTTGCTGAATAACACCCTATGTGAATCATCATGCATATGCTTAGGATTTTTTTTTTTTTAAACTTGAAATAAGAATATACTGTTATGAGCATTCTGCCCTATTGAACCTGATCCCTTTATTGCCTCTCTAGGGCACTATTAAGTGTTCAGGGATCAAAAGGATTTGCACAATGGCAGGTAATTGTACCCGACAGGGGAATGCCTTTAACGGCCCCTGTGTTCCTGTAAACAGGAATCCGGGTGATGGGAGGAGGGTAGCGGAACAAGAATCCACCCCATAATAACCTGGCTGATGAATAAACTTTGGGTATGTTTAGAGCCGAGGGACGCGGATTTGAATTCTAAAATAATCGTACAAAGGCTGTGTCTGCCTCAGTGAGCAATAACGTATGAGAAATCAGATATTTGCATAGGGATTTTACAATACAATACTTCTAATGGGTCATTCAATTGTAATTCTTTAATTCGTGTTTTAATATTTTATTTTCCGTTATAAGAACTATTTCAACCAAAGTAGATCATGGGATTCTTTATGTATGAAAACATACAAATATTTTGTTCTATTGTGAGAATGTATGCATGTAAAATACTTTTTTTCTTTTCAAAAGATAACTTTAACTTATAATAGTCACGCAGCACTTCAGAGTTCATTGAGTGAAAAAATATCGGGTTTTGGTCATGTGATAAATAGAATTTTTTTCTTGACACTATAAAAGCGTTGACATTTATTTTTCTGACGAATTAAAATCAAATTATCTGCCAATTTTCTTTACGCAAGAATTGCAGCTAATGATGTAGAAAACCCGATTAGACTCCAATAGCTTAGAAAGTGAAGGAAAATGTCTTTTAGCATGAACAAGTACCCTTCAATTACCCCCCATTCCTCACCCCTACCCATAATGTATCAATGTATAGTGCTGTACACTGAATTACAAATGTGACCATTTCCATATTGTGGACAAGCGTCATTAGGGGGACATGCAGTGACCATCACCACGTCTCACTGCTGTCAAAGATACGTTTAAAAAGGACTTACAAATGATTGACATTGATGTACCAGCCTGGGACAGATTCATGGGAGTTCTGTAATTGTTATCTGATAATGTTCTGATAACATTTAGATAATTCCTTAAGCGTGTGACAGTGGTTGGGCTTGTCTGATTAGCTGATCATTATTTATCTTTACCAACTATTGTCTGCATTCGGATATTTGTCACCATTAATTACTAAATCAGTATATCGGTCTAGCCTATTTCATCATACACGGATCCCAAGTATATGTATAGGACGGATCCCGAGTATATGTATAGGACGGTTTGGTGTACAGCCCTTGCAAACCTGTCTTTATTGTCCGTTTGGGAGTATGACAGGTATGTTTGAACACTGGTTTACTGTTGGCTGGAACAATTAATTTTATTGTGGGAAAGTTATTGATGACGCCATTCAATTAGTGAAATAGTTGTTACTCCGTGTTGAATTGTTGCTCTAAATGATACACAACCTGTTCAGATTATTTAAACAATTTTTGTTCAACCATTCAATAAAGAATTTTGTATAATAGTTTACATATATATACTGTGAAACCTGTCAAAATCGACACCCTGCAAGGGGGATATAACAAAATAGTCAGATAACACAGGCGGGTGGGACATACAGATACTTTTCTTATAAAATGGGATTTAGGCGTTAGGTTGGAAAAGGCTGAATGTCTCAATACTCCAGGGTTAGATTACAGTATTATGTTGGAAATGGCTGAATGTCTCAATACTCCAGGGTTAGATTACAGTATTATGTTGAAATACAAAGAATGTTGGAATACTTGAGTCAGTTTAGACAGGCTTCAAGAGTCAGATTAGACAGGCGTCAAGAAAAATCAAGAGAAATACTGAAGTGTCAACAAAACAATAATTGGAACTCAAACGTCGATACAACTTGGGCAAAACATGTACAAAGGAAAGATTTACTTGAAACTGTAGCAGGGTACAATATGGATATTTATAAATTTCGAAAAACTTATTTTATATTCTTTATGTTGACAACTCATTAAATGGCTTTATAATTGGTAGTATTCAAATTTTAACCGAGATATATTAAACAAATTTGAAATATGCTAACAATTCTAATAAATCTAAATGCAAAATTATCGTTTTAAACATTTTTAAAAAATAGTTCAACGCTCAATATTCTTCAGCTTCTGTTCTCTTCAATTTTTAAAAGTATACTTCAATTTAATATGTACATATAAATCTGGTCCTTTCAATCTTTGATGATTTGTAAAACTTGTTTGCATGATGATTACAAATCTTTCATTTAAACTCATAATATGATATTGGCTAATAATTCAATACTTTTTACAGTTTCTTTGGTAGATATATACCGCAATATTTGAAATGATTAAAAATGTTTATTTAAAAAAATAAAATTTGTTCAACTCAAAAAACAAAAACATTTGTATTAAAACACATTTTTGATTTACTAAGTAAGATTTGTAACAAAGAAAATCAAAATTTAAAAAATCTTGTTATTATATTTTTTTTTATCAAAATTAAACATTTGAAATATGCAATAGAATTTGTATTAATTTGCATATGTCCTATGGACATAACACAACAGTTTCAGAATGTCGGTTATGTTATTTCAACACAAGGCAGATGCTAGAATAAAGATAAAACCACACACATCATGTGAGTTCAACCAAACTACAATTTCTGAGCATAATCTATATCGATTCTACTGGATGTTATTTGCATCAAAACACTCGCAACACTTTGATGTTGAATCCTGAACAAGTAATACAGAGACCAATGGAAATGATATTTTATCTCTCTATCATAATGTTTTAATAGGATTCACCAATTTGACTTATTTTGAACTTGTAGCGTTTCCAGTTGATACATTTTTATACCCTCCTGAATGATGCCATTGAATGAATTGGGGGCAAGTTTCAACAGGCATATCTCACCCCCTCTGAGCAACAATAAGCCGTTTGACATAAAACATCAATATCTTGCATGCGTTTATATTAGAATAGTGTGAACATTTCGGTTTCGTCAATACTCCGTTATTAAATCTTTCTTATCACGCAGTACAGGCTACCCAGCTTGGCGTGATTGGAAAACCTAGCAGCATGACCTGTGCGTGGTGTAGTCATATAACACACTTTTTGCCTCTAATTAGGGACGGAAGCAGATGATGGGATCTGATTGTTAAGTAATTTCGGGCTTTTTAGAGGAAACTTTTCACAGTTGGATAGTTTTTGATCATTGCATATTGATTGGTGTATTTGTGGAGTCTGCAATCAGCGTTTCCTTCCTCCAGTGTAGTCCACCTGTAGATGTTATGTGACAATTATCGGGGAGGAGAGAATCTCATTGCCGTTACATCAAAGGTACTGATGGTTAGAGATGTAACTAAACAGCGATTGGAAAGACATGTCAGGCTTTCCACCCGTAACTGTTATCTGGCACCTCTGTAAACAGCAATGACATTGTCCTGATTCAAAAGATGAAAGAAATCAAATCATCCCCAGGTTGGTATAGATATTTCATGGTGTCATTAAACTGTGGTATATCTGTCATCCCCTTGAATCGGAATGGAACATTGTGCATCAAACATTCTGGGCGAGTCCATTGTGTTTATGATGAGTGGGCAGATTTAAAGGGATGGACAGATTCAATCATACCTATAATCTGCAGATTTGAATAGTTCTTGTTGAACAACAATAGTGTACCGGCCTTTGTCAGGTTTTGTTACAAGTAAAACAACCCCCCATTGTTGCCGAATATTAAAAATGCATCCCCTTTTTACCTTGGATATAACAATGTCGGTGGTACGATGTTGTTAGAACATGTCTAGAGTATGGAATGAACAGATATTCAGATGACTTAAAATATAATGGAATATCTACAATGATCTTGCTCGATTCAGTTTACAAGTTCGGAAAGGATTACCAGAAAGTCTACCGCAAGAGATGCTAGTCATTTGCACAAATCTGTGGTTCTGAGACATTAAGGCAGGCAACATGTGGTTGCTATGTACTGTTCCTAGGGATCTAATACTCTATGACCTTTATTAACTAGGCCACAGATTGGCATCAGTTTTGCCTTTTCAACAATAAACATTAGGAAATGTGATTCTTTGTCAAATGAATCTTTACAGTCGTAGGTTTTTCAGTTGCTAATGAACCATGAATATCAATTTATCAGACGTATGTTCACTCTGACTAAACGACCGCAATGAATTAGTATCGGTGATTGAAACTGTGAAAAAAGTAACGACAAAGTTTCATATTCTACAGTAGCTGGGATATGTGTGGCTGCAGACAAAAGTCAGTGTCTGTCTTAAACATCTTGACAGGGAAACTTGTGTCATAAAGGTGTTCGGTTTGTTCTTCTAAGAGGCTTGTTTGTATCGGTGCTGTATATTTCAAAATAAGGCTTATTTGTGTAGGTGCTATATTTTGCAAGGCTTATTTATATAGATGCTGTATTTTCTTCAGAGAGACTTATTTATATTAGTGGTGTATATTATAAAATAAGGTGTATTTGTGTAGGTGCTGTATTACAAAAGGAGGCTTATTTATAAAGATGCTATACATATACTACAGACAGGCTTTTTTTTATGGTACTGAGTGTTCCTCATGAAGGCCAATGTATGGTATAGTTGCTGTTATTCCAAATGGAGATTCTTTATTCCAAAGGTATAATAATCGGACAAAGTGTCTTTGCTGCAAGCATGTCTCTATAGCCAATGTGTGTAGGACATCCTGTCTTTGCCCAAGGCTGTATACCTAGGTATGTCGGTGGGACATTATTTTGTATGCTCTAAGCGCAGCATTTGTCAGTTAGAAATCATGTTTATGCCCAAAGTATATTGGTAAGACATGGTTTCTATGCCCTGTTTCTCCCCCTGTATGGCGTTTGTGTAGCTATGCGGGTAAGCCGTGTTACTGTTGGTACCATAGTCGTCCCCATGTTGTGTGGTAAGTGTTAGATACCCTGTCATGTAGCATCGACACCATGTACATGTGAGCTAGGTTATATATACAAACCGTGATTTGCTGTTATTGATCTCGGGATAAGAGCAGTCTTTTCTTCCATTTCAGCTGAACCAAGCAGAGCTGGACTTGGCTAGCGCTGTGTTTAGATCAATCCTGGATCGTGCGAGTGAGTTGTATAGTGAGGCTTTGACCCCTACGCACGAGCTACTGACCCTGGCCGTAACCACTGCCTCCAACGTTATCAGTGCCACTGTCCGCAGTGCCGCTCGGGATAAGGCAGAGCGCTGGTTCTACCACACGTCCATGTCCGCATCCATCCACACCCTCGACCAGCTACTCAAGGTTAGTCAAACTCTTGTAATGTTCTTACAAAGTTACATTATAATTTTCTCACCTTTGGTAACTATTTCAACTTTAGGTTAGTAAAACTCTTAGCAATGATCTTAAATCATCTTAATCCTGAGACCTTAGACCGGCTGCTCGAGGTTAGTCAAACTGTTGTAACGTTTTCTTGTTGTACGTGTATTCATATTTCCACTATTGACCTGATTTCTCTGCAGTAATAATCTTCCACATATCCACAAACATGACATCTGCCAATATGTTCCAAAACTGCTCTTGCCAATTAACATTTGATATTTTCACACCCGTAAAGAAGAAGTTTCCTAAGGTTACTTTGACCTTTGTACGAGAAGTATACTGTAGCTGTTTTCTTGCAATTATACGCCCCAGAATTTCCTGCAGCTGCATGGGATTCTAAAACTAAAGACATAATTAATTCATTTTTAAAGTGGTCAGTATAATCAACGTTATAACTGTAGCCTCTTACCCTAAGTTAAGGTTAATCCTGTGTTCTGTATCTTAATAAGAAAAAAAAAATGCAAATGATCCAAATTTTAACTTCAAATTTTGTCTCGTATTCCTATGTGTAACCAAATGAAGCACTTGCTTGGGACTCCTGGCCTCAGAAATGGCTATGCACCAAATACTGTTATTACCTGTAATGAACATTACGGTTATTTTATAGCTTGTTCAACCATCTTGCCTCGCTTTTCTGATCATAACTTTCCTTTCAAATAATTGTTTTACCAAGTCTGGTCAATAAAAATATCTGGAACAGCAGGTCAAGGTCAGAGAGGAGAAAGAATTAGGGAAATAAGTGACGTCATAAGGAAATTGATTTGGGTCACAAGAAAATTTAATGGGATCACAAAAATGTCCTCAAGGTAATTGACTGAGATTCAGCTTAGATTAATTCAGAATCTGGAATAAATACACAAAATTATAGGTTGTTTGCTTGTTGTAAGTAGACCTCTGTTTTGTAACCCTGACGCATTAATTGCCTTAACTTGAGTTTAAATCAAATACTCGTCTTGGAATCCAAGCATGTACATCACACGTTCATTTCAAAGACAACCTCTCCAAAGATTAATAAACATTGCATTCATAAAAACATCTATATGGTTTGACCTTCCCATCTATATGGTTTGACCTTAACAATGGAACCAATTGCTAAATTCAGGAACGGTGGAGTCTGAGTCTGGATGTGTTAACCAAGTACGCTTATATTTGAAATTTGTTTTGACACAATAGACTGTTTTTATACTTGGTTATTCTCTAATGTGATCTGCTGTATTTCTGAGTGATATGATAACCCCCTTACCTTAATATATAACGTCAAACCTCATTAGACTGCCGTAAGTTGTAAATGATGTTTTGTCATTATAAAGGGGTTTCAGTGATATAAAGGTGCAAATTATGTGACAGGCTTTTAATTATGGTTTTTATGTACAATAAAATTGTACCTGACTGGAAATTATGATGAGGAAATGATTGACATTGTCAGAACTCTTTGTCAGGTGTATAGGTGTAAATTACATAATTTACCTTATTAGGATAAAAGGAATAATTTCTCTTCACCAGTTTGAACCAGGGATATTTAATTATAATAATTGGAATAATTTCTCTTAACTAGTTTGAACCAGGGATATTTAAGTATGATAATTGGAATAATTTCTCCTGGTTGTACAGACAGATATGATATTATAATTACAAAATAATCCTACTGTAGTGGAATACAAGGATATTATGTTTTATTAATTATGATAAAAGGAATATTTTTATGAGAATACTAGCAGTTGGAAACACATGTTTTTTGTGTGACCATTAATTGTGTACAGAAAAAATATTGTTCCGGATAGTTCAGCATCAGAATTCTTCTGAATTTTGCATTTCTGAACAGCTATTTTTGTTTTATAATATTTAAGTTATATGGTTTGTTACTGACCCTTGATTGAATGTAAGGGTGTTAGTAAGACCCACATTGAGCAAGGACGATAAGCTTACTGAAAACATAGCATAAGGACCTCTGCCATATTGTTTTCCGTGCGTAAACACCATAAAAAAATCCTGCTGACCTTCTAAGGTTTTCAAGAGGATTACCACATGTTCAAAATTGACCAATTGATGACCTACAGTATTTACCCTAATTAGTGCCCATTCCTCTATAAGTACGTACCCTATTCCTTTTTTTTAGGTCACCTGAGCTTTAGCTCAAGTGACCTATTGCTATCCGTTTTCGTCCGTCGTCGTCCGTCGTCCGTCGTCCGTCGTACGTCGTCCGTCGTCCGTCGTCCGTCGTCCGTCGTCCGTTAACATTTTACATTTCAAACTTAAAGTCAAGTTCTGCTGGGCCGATTGAACTGAAAGTTGATAGGAATGATCGCCTCATGGTCCTGACAAAGTGTTGTTATTTTTCGGGTCGATCAGAAATCCAATATGGCCGCCACGGCCGCCATTTTGAAAACCTATTTCAAACTTAAAGTCAAGTTCTGCTGGACCGATTGAACTTAAAGTTTGTAGGAATGATCGACTCATGGTCCTGACAAAGTGTTGTTATTTTTCAGGTCAATCATAAATCCAATATGGCCGCCACGGCCACCATTTTGAAAACATATTTCAAACTTAAAGTCAAGTTCTGCTAGGCCGATTGAACTGAAACTTTGTAGGAATGATTGACTCATGGTCCTGACAAAGTGTTGTTATTTTTCAGGTCGATCAGAAATCCAATATGGCCACCACAGCTGCCATTTTGGTAAACTATTTCAAACTTAAAGTAAAGATCTACTTGGCCGATTGAACTGAAACTTTGTAGGAATGATCGAATCATGGTCCTGACAAAGTGTTGTTATTTTTCGGGTCAATCAGAAATACAATTTGGCTGCCATGGCCGCTATTTTGCTACTAAGTTCTAATAGGCCGATCTCACTTAAAATTGGTCTAGGAATGATCAGCTCATGGTCCTGACAAAGTTAAGTTAACATTATACTATTTTTTACTCAAATTGGTACATATTTCAACAACAAAAATAAATACTATAGACTCAGGTGACCGTTAAGGCCCATGGGCCTCTTGTTTTGTGAGGGATTGAAATTATATAGACCCCCTTCCCCACATGGGATTGACCAGGCCCTGTCAAAGATTTATAGTATTTATACTTCAAAGCAGAGGTTAATATTAGGTGATCATGGCTGGACTCCTCCACCAACTGTTGCATGTTTATATAACCTTTTGGTGACAAGAATAGTAAAGTTGCACAACTCTTTCTTTCATAATTCACATTATAACCCTACTAAGTGCCCCCCCCCCCCCCCCCCCCCCCCCCTTAAGCCAATTTTTAAATACCCTGGGTACTGACTAGGCAACTACAGCATATGTAATATATATATAAACACACGCACAAAAACACTCTCTATTTATATGCTGAAACTTTGAAATTTTACGAAATTAATTTTGAAAGTTATTGTTCCACTGAATTTGCAAAGGTTGAAAATATCACTTAATATTTCAGATTCAGTGTACACGAATTTGAGTAGGTGATGGTGTTGGGGTTGGAGGAAGGAGGGTGTAATACAGTAAAATGTATACCACCCCCAACCTCATTGTAAATACCGTTTATAATAAAATCAATGCTTTTTCTTCTTATTTGGAATTGTCTCTTGAATATCGACCTTGGTAAAATAATATGTCTACCCTTAACTGATGGGTTTCCTGCCTTGGTGTGGAGGGAGGATGGATGGTTGTTACAAACATGTTTTTCTGTGTGTATAAAACTAAACAAAATAAGTAGGTCTACGTTCAGAGGGCTTTCTCCCGATCCTCATCACCACCTCCCAGGGTAGAAGTCATACTACATTGATTTGCGCTGGTAGTGCTTTAGTACTGTATTAAGTAGAGACATACGCCTTAAACAGCTTTCAGCTAAATGCTTCTGAATTATCAATTAAATACACAACTGTATAGAAACCTTTTGACAGACAGATTTACTAGCCCACTGATCAATACCTGTACCATTTCCACAGTGCTTTGTCCCAGTGCAGCCACTAATTAATCGCTTCGTAACAGCTGCTTTTGTGTTTGGCCGTACAGCGGTAAAAATCCCCTTAAACGCTTTATGTAAACATTGATTACTTTTCTTCTCAGATTATTAAAGTTACTTGATATGGATATCGGCGAGGCAGAATTGTGTTTTTATTGCTTCTGTGTTCGGAGGCAGGGGTTGCTACATTTGCTGGATGGGCGATCACATTCCTACGACTTCTGTTTCTGACGGCAAAGTAAACCTTGTCTAAATCATAGCTACATAGAAACCAAACATAGGTGTGAGTTTTTTATGAAGCAGCTATTTCTGTTTCAACCTTTTTTTTTAGCTGGCATGGCACAAAGGGCCATTAAAGTTTATTTCATGCATGGCAAAAATATATTCACGATCAAAGATGTCGACCTGTTCACCAAATCCTCACCATCATGCACATAGGCTGCAACGTTTTGAACTTCTCATATTTCTATATTAGACCAGTAATGTTCAAACTTTGACCTGAATAATGTGTGTTTTTTGGGGGGGTTGATTCAAAATCCTAGATAGCCACCGTGTTGTGCCTTTTTTTGATAATTTTCAATTTCAACCAGATATTGTAGAAATATTCCTGTCATTGCCTTACCGGTTATCACTTTCATTGTTCTGATTCAGTATTTTGCAAATCTGAGATAGAAACCATTGTTCTAAAATAATGGGAACATTTAAATTTCTTATCAAAGTAACAAAAGTAACAGGCAATACAGGCCTGCTAGGCCTCTTGTTCATGAAAGTTTTATGCTTTAGTCAAAATTGTAATGATTTACATGATATTTCATGATAGAGAATCCTGTTAGCATGTAAACAAGTTGCCTGTTAAAGATGACAATGCTTTCAGAATGTTCTGATATGGTGGATCTTTTAATAATGAAAGAAAATGTTGAATTCTGATTGTTCATTCAAATACCTAGAAAAATACTTTATTTTTTTTAATTTTTGGGAAAGTTTGATACTGTAATATGCAGAAAACACACACCGCTGTTGATGAGCCTTGGGGACGTAACTGACAACTCACTCATTCAGTAAGGCATTCTCATCTAGAAATTATCCTTTCGGGGAAAATGTGTACAGCTTCTTGAATGATACGCAAAAACACTTGCCGCTTCTTTCTGTTGCTTCATTGCCGTTATTAATAATAGGCTGTGTGCGGAGATCTATGAAATATTGATACAAGTCATTTACTTGAGAAGGAAAGTCATCTTCATTTTATCACTAGCAAGTCAAAGAAAACTGAAGCTTTGATTTTTTTTTATCAATAGACTTTCAAACGACTTTTTGATGGCTCTGATATACAATATTGATTTAATGGACTTATTGAATTGGCAAATAATGGTTTTCTATATACATTATGATGTAATTGCCTAACTAGTTAATACCTTAAGGATGAAGGAAATTTTTGAAAGAAATCTATAATTGTAAATTAAGATTTTGTTGAGCACTGATGGGCAAATATCGATCAAAGATATGGACACTGTTTCTCTAAAACAACATTAAACCTGGACAAGGTTAGAATTAAATTTGTTGTGCAATATTTCAGCCTTGGGGAGATATCTGAACAATAAAATTGTTAAACTTATCGACATATTCACTCATTATAAAGATATGTGATGTTTGAATTGAGTTGAAGATCAGACATGATTGCGCGAGTTTATGTTTTTAATTAAGGGTGAGAAAAAGACTTCTGAATTGAAATTTACATAAAACAAAATCATAAAAGTAATAAATCTGTAAAATATAATAATAACCAAATGTACACAGTAGCCCTTTCTGTATAGAAATTTTAATAAGGATAGATAAAAAGTAAAAAGGTGTTTTTGACTCTGGCATTTGATATTGATCAGTTACTTTAAACATTGACCTCCCAATTTCAGATAAACAAATTTTCTTTGAAATGTGTTCAAATTAAATGAGCACTTAATTTCAGACAAATAAATTTCCTTTGAAATGTGTTCAATTGAGCAATGATTAAAATCAAAGGAATACTCTATACATTCCTATAGTGTAAAGTAAGGAAAACAATTTTTGCACATAAACTGTGAGGGGATTTAAGTGTTGTTCATACGGAGCGGTGAGGGGACTTAAATGTTGCTCCTATAGTGCTATCTGTTACGGTATCATGGTGAATATGTTTTTTCAGCAGGTCCACAGTGAATGAGATGGAGATGATTTACTGGTTATTGAACGAGCAGATTGGATTGATGTCTTCATAAAAATCTCTACCCAATATCAATTATATATTATGGGGATTAGAACTGATTGGTTTTTATCTTCTAATTGATTGAATGACAGGACACAATAGAAACCTATCAACAGTAATCAGATTGAGGCCCTCTTCTCTTCCTCCTCTCAGACCTGCAAGTGGTGTCAAAGGTCATAGGTATCTTGTTTCTGATTGGCTATTATCTTCTGATTGATTTTTGAGGGGCAACACAATAGAAATCTATCAACTAGAAGTAGATTTGACCTTGATGGAAGTGCAGAGGGTTTGTAGGTCAGAGGTCATAGTGTCCAGTTTATGGCGTCACATCTGTCCCCGGGTTTAAATCTGATCCAAGAATTATTGTTGCCGGATCTGATATTGGACCATAATTTGGTATTGATTAAATGTATGATGATGTGACAGGGGGTTTACTTTGTGTTATTATGTGTTTATAAATGACAAGTAGAGACAAATCCCGGTGGCTTGTTGCTAGGCTCTATTGAGGTGCTGGATGGCTATATTATTGGCTGAAGATAGGTCCTTAAACCAAAGCCTGTGTGGACCGCCTTAGGTGAAAGCAGGACCTTTTTTACAGGTAGTAGTAGTAGTAGTAGTAGTAGTAGTAGTAGTACAACTTCGTCATCCATAGTTTTTATTGAGGTACTTATAGTTCATATTTCTTTTACTACTTGAGCTCATTTTCATATACATTTATACATATATATTTTTTTCTTTCTTTCAGAATGAGCTGAAGTTCCATGCAATCGGCCAAGAACCAATCAAGAAGCATGCTTACTTTGTCAAAACTATGGCTTCAAGATTCAGTTTGAAAGATAGACCTGTTCTAAAAATTGACCAATCAAAATTCACTTTACCAAAGGATATGTCTGTGATAATGAAGAAAGACAGCTGCCCATTGGATACTTTTTCACCGAATCATGACTGCTTTCAGGTCCACATGACTAAATTTCTTAGGAATCCTTATGTATTTGATCACAATAAAAACACCAAGGTAAGATATCTGATTACAGTATTTATTCTCAAAAGATGAAAAGCTATTCAGTCACATGTATAGAAACATTACTTAATTTTCTATTCAATATTTTGGCTAGAAATATTTAAACCTGAAAAATGTGTTTTTTTTAATGAGATTTTTTTTTTTCCATTTTATAAAAGGTTTTTACCAGGGAAAATATATTTCTGTCTTTGTTAATGTTAACTGCGAAATGTAAAAAGCAACCTTTGGTATTTTCTTCAGGATTTGATAAAGCAGAAACAAAATTGGTTATGTGACTATAGAAATGTCAGGATACATGTCAAAGTTTCCTGTCGACAGGTCGGCTCCGAAGTGGGTGCCCTGAAAATTTATACATGTGATGGAGAATTGGTACAAGTGAGTGGTCTCCAGGACAGCAACATGGTTACCATGGAGATCCCGCGACTTCCTCTTAAGGTAATACATGCTATTGATTATACTGACCAATGAACATTGTGTAGACTGTTTACTTATCTCGGGGCAAAATCTGGTCTGTTAAAGTGCTTTTATGGATGGGAGAGTTCTACTGGAATGCCAAGCCTTCAACACACAGACTGGAAATAGTGGGATCATTGGAAATATATAATGTTTCGTTTATACAAATTAATTTGGAGGTTTCACAAATACATTGAAATAGTGGCGCCAGAGTAAAGATTGTGACCCTAATATATCAGGAAAAAATTCAATCAATAAGCTATTATATCATTTCCCTTTTTAATCTAAAATGTACATTATTTAAGCAATGAATGTTTTAGCAAATGTTGTTATGGTCCTATAACACACATTGCTATTGATGACAAAGTTAATAAAGCCCGGCATAGAGATTGATGACGTTACAATAGTAAATGTTGTTATAGTCTCACAACAACATTTGCCTTCTCAATGCATTGTAATGGAAGGATGAGGAGCAAATGTAAATATAGGGCAAAATTTATTCCAGTTTTCACATTTTGTCAATCTCTAGAAAAACTAGAATGTTAAAAACGACAGAAAATGTTGTATGGTATTGGAAAAGTTTTTGAAAACTGCAGAATTTGTATAGATTATTCTATATATGGAAATGTTATTGTATTTTAGTATTAATCTAATACACACAACTTACAGGTTAGTATGATTGTTCTAGCGCCCAGTGTGGAGGTGAATAAGTAGGGTTTACTAAACAGTTACATAGCATGATCTTATCTATTCGTATACAATCGGTCTGTCATGAAGTCTCTGTATTGCCATTCTGGACTCGTGGGGGAGCTTTAAGAACGCTGTAAGTAAAATAACGTCTGTAAGCTAAGGCTATCGTGATACGTACAGACACATCAAAGTACCCACAAAACTAACAATCGGACAGCACGTAGTGACTGCCCAAATGTAATTTTCTCATCTCGTTGACCGGAACGTGAGAAGCTTTTTAACACGACTGTCCCTTGACAACAATATTATTAACTGACCACAAGGATTTGTTTGCTGTTGAAAATTCTGTGAATATTTGTCGGAAGTCTTTTTCGTGTGACACGGGAAAATTATGTATCTTAAGTTGTCTCTACTGTTTAATTGCCTAAAAGCCATCGGTAGATCCCGAACAAGCTGCTACATTGGTGAAGCCCTCGGGACATGCTCTACACTGCTCATTGATGCCAGTCAAGCACAGAATACATTCTGAATAAATCATTAACTCTCGAGGGCCCTGTAACATTTCGGTTGTAATAAGTAGCTGCCAGGTGACAATACTCCTGCATTAACAGCCATTTTAGTTTTGATAAATGGTCCTGTGCTTTCTGTGGTACAGGCTGTCAGTGACTGTGTGTATGGCACGTGTGTCTCATGGAAACCATGTTCAGGACAGATGTTATTCACTATTTGTAACTGTTTTGTCTCTTGGAAATAGTACAGGACAAATGTTACTGGCTGTCATTGACTATTGGCTATCTACTATAGACTATAATCAGTATGTGACTCAGACTGGACAAATGTTACTGGCTGTCATTGACTATTGGCTGTCTACTATAGACTATATTCAGTATGTGACTCAGACTGGACAAATGTTACTGGCTGTCAGCTGTGACTCTATTGGCTATCTACTATAGACTATATTCAGTATGTGACTCAGACTGGACAAATGTTACTGGCTGTCATTGACTATTGGCTGTCTACTATAGACTATATTCAGTATGTGACTCAGACTGGACAAATGTTACTGGCTGTCAGTGACTATTGGCTGTCTACTATAGACTATAATCAGTATGTGACTCAGACTGGACAAATGTTACTGGCTGTCAGTGACTCTATTGGCTATCTATTATAGACTATAACAGTATGTGACTCAGACTGGACAAATGTTACTGGCTGTCATTGACTATTGACTGTCTACTATAGACTATAATCAGTATGTGACTCAGACTGGACAAATGTTACTGGCTGTCAGTGACTCTATTGGCTATCTATTATAGACTATAACAGTATGTGACTCAGACTGGACAAATGTTACTGGCTGTCATTGACTATTGACTGTCTACTATAGACTATAATCAGTATGTGACTCAGACTGGACAAATGTTACTGGCTGTCAGTGACTCTATTGGCTATCTATTATAGACTATAACAGTATGTGACTCAGACTGGACAAATGTTACTGGCTGTCATTGACTATTGACTGTCTACTATAGACTATAATCAGTATGTGACTCAGACTGGACAAATGTTACTGGCTGTCAGTGACTCTATTGGCTATCTATTATAGACTATAACAGTATGTGACTCAGACTGGACAAATGTTACTGGCTGTCATTGACTATTGACTGTCTACTATAGACTATAATCAGTATGTGACTCAGACTGGACAAATGTTACTGGCTGTCAGTGACTCTATTGGCTATCTATTATAGACTATAACAGTATGTGACTCAGACTGGACAAATGTTACTGGCTGTCATTGACTATTGACTGTCTACTATAGACTATAATCAGTATGTGACTCAGACTGGACAAATGTTACTGGCTGTCAGTGACTCTATTGGCTATCTATTATAGACTATAACAGTATGTGACTCAGACTGGACAAATGTTACTGGCTGTCATTGACTATTGACTGTCTACTATAGACTATAATCAGTATGTGACTCAGACTGGACAAATGTTACTGGCTGTCAGTGACTCTATTGGCTATCTATTATAGACTATAACAGTATGTGACTCAGACTGGACAAATGTTACTGGCTGTCATTGACTATTGACTGTCTACTATAGACTATAATCAGTATGTGACTCAGACTGGACAAATGTTACTGGCTGTCAGTGACTCTATTGGCTATCTATTATAGACTATAACAGTATGTGACTCAGACTGGACAAATGTTACTGGCTGTCATTGACTATTGACTGTCTACTATAGACTATAATCAGTATGTGACTCAGACTGGACAAATGTTACTGGCTGTCAGTGACTCTATTGGCTATCTATTATAGACTATAACAGTATGTGACTCAGACTGGACAAATGTTACTGGCTGTCATTGACTATTGACTGTCTACTATAGACTATAATCAGTATGTGACTCAGACTGGACAAATGTTACTGGCTGTCAGTGACTCTATTGGCTATCTACTATAGACTATAATCAGTATGTGACTCAGACTGGACAAATGTTACTGGTTGTCATTGACTATTGGCTGTCTACTATAGACTATATTCAGTATGTGACTCAGACTGGACAAATCTTACTGGCTGTCAGCTGTGACTCTATTGGCTGTCTACTATAGACTATAATCAGTATGTGACTCAGACTGGAAAAATGTTACTGGTTGTCAGTGACTCTATTGGCTATCTACTATAGACTATAATCAGTATGTAACCCAGACTGGACAAATGTTACTGGCTGTCAGTGACTCTATTGGCTATCTACTATAGACTATAACAGTATGTGACTCAGACTGGACAAATGTTACTGGTTGTCATTGACTATTGGCTATCTACTATAGACTATAACCAGTATGTAACCCAGACTGGACAAATGTTACTTGCTGTCAGTGACTCTATTGGCTATCTACGATAGACTATATTCAGTATGTGACTCAGACTGGACAACTGTTACTGGCTGTCATTGACTATTGGCTGTCTACTATAGACTATAACAGTATGTGACTCAGACTGGACAAATGTTACTGGTTGTCAGTGACTCTATTGGCTATCTACTATAGACTATAATCAGTATGTAACCCAGACTGGACAAATGTTACTTGCTGTCAGTGACTCTATTGGCTATCTAATATAGACTATATTCAGTATGTGACTCAGACTGGACCAATCTTACTGGCTGTCAGTGACTCTATTGGATATCTACTATAGACTATATTCAGTATGGGACTCAGACTGGACAAATCTTACTGGCTGTCAGCTGTGACGCTATTGGCTGTCTACTATAGACTATAATAGGATGGGACTCAGACTGGGCAAATCTTACTGGCTGTCAGTGACTCTATTGGCTGTCTACTATAGACTATATTAAGTTTGTGACCGACTTGTGGACAAATCTTACTGGCTGTCAGTGACTATGGGCTGTCTACTATAGACTATATTCGGTATGTGACCGACTTGTGGACAAATCTTATTGGCTGTCAGTGACTATGGGCTGTCTACTATAGACTATATTCCGTATGTGACCGACTTGTGGACAAATCTTACTGGCTGTCAGTGACTATGGGCTATTTTCCTTGTTTGTAAATAGTAT
The DNA here is from genome assembly GCF_002113885.1 of Mizuhopecten yessoensis. Lineage (NCBI taxonomy): Eukaryota > Metazoa > Mollusca > Bivalvia > Pectinida > Pectinidae > Mizuhopecten > Mizuhopecten yessoensis. The sequence goes on along the minus strand of NW_018480067.1, from coordinate 205,063 downwards.
AAAGTATGTTATATTACTGACTGTCAGTGATGCTATGGTTTGTCTCGAGTGGACAAATCTTACTGACTCTCAGTGACACTAGATCCAATATGGGCTATTCCCTTGTGACATTATACAGTATAGATATATTACTGTCAGTGATGCTATGGTTTGTGTCTGGTTTACCTGCATTCCTAGCCTTTTTCGAGGCTATTGGTTTCTTGTATTTTAAAGCTTTAATCAGAAAAGAAGAAAATTATCAGAATGAATATTGAGAATTGTGTAGGCAGGTTGCTTTATGTAATGAAAATTATATGTTTAAGGGGGTAAAAGCGCTAATCATGCGATTCCTAATTACAGGAAGTTGATGTTTCAGGTGGTTCAATGAGATGAAAAGGCCAATGATATCCTATAATAAAACAAACAATAGCAATTAAAATCAAAATAGCTTTAAGTGAATATGATTTTTGTAACTTTATGCACGTAATTAAAAAAAAATTATAAATAGTAATGGCTGACGTCAGTTGACGACTTCTTTTCTTTGATTTTATATATAATCGGAATTGACAGCTAGTGTTTATTTGATCTATTTAATGCACTAGATATTTTCATTACACCTCGAGGCTACTGTGGACAAGGGCAGGTAGAGGTCACAGCTGTAACCTGTAAAATGTTGCATCAGAATCGTGTTACTTTGATAATTTAATATATGGAGCAAGATTTAATGATGACATCTCAGTCATGTTTCCTATCATGGCTGCGGAATGGAATTATGTTTTCATGTGTTATTTAAGAAAATGTAAACTGTTGTTTTTATATTATTAAGAATTTTATGACGACGAGGGATAAGAAAATGTTGGATCAAAGAAATTAACAGTGGTCCAAGTTATTTATTTTGTGCAATTTTTTCTATATCGAGCGATACATCCCAACATGATACACTAAAAAAATAGATAATAATATCCTACCATATGTCAAAACAAGAGCTGCTTTTACTTAACTTAAATGACACATTGCAACATGAGTTGCAGTCATAATGTACTTTATTGTGTTTGCATACATGACTTAAGTGTTTACCTAGGGTTCGCTGGTGCCTTCTCTATTGAATTAAGCATTCACAGAGATTCGTTTGTGCTAAAAAAACACCTGTAAAGATGGCTTCAGAGTCAATATTATTCTTAAACAGCCTGATGATGCATACTTTTTCCTAAGTTCATTCATTTAACCCATTCACCCCTAAAGTCATATTTGAACCTTACCAATAAAATTATTGGGCAAGTCCAGTTTAAAGTTGTAGGGATGAATGAGTGAATGGAAAAAAATACGAAAAACACTTGAAATACTCACGTCGGTTATAATTATAACTGTAAATACGGACGTCTGTCGTTGAAAAACTCACGTCGGTTATAATTATAACTGTAAATACGGACGTCTGTCGTTACAACCAGTTATTGACGATGTCAGTGTATGTAATTGCTTAAATATCTCTCAAAAATTTACTGAGATGCAACAAACAAAAGGTGTGTCACTATTTTGATGTTTCTTTCACAATTTCAATTCTCAAATTACCCAAAACCAAAAAAACAAACCTAAAAACTGATCTTGAATACAAAAATAAAATATCATAATGACCCTCAAGAGAACAAAACATGTTGTATAAGATTGTTTTTTTACCTTAATTGGTTTGAGCCGGAATATAGTATGGCATTTGTGTTGTCTGTAGACAGTGGAAACTTGATTTGTGGAGCAGGTGCATGTTTGATTTTTCTATGACAGTTTGTTTTAATGGAATGTGGTTGACATTCACAATGATGCGTTTTCCTGGAAGTCTTCAAGACTATTGTCATACATATGGAGTTATTTATGTTCGATTATTTGGTACAAAACCAAACGCAACCATTTCAAAAGGTTCCCTAGCCAAGATGTATATGTCGGGTAAAGCGGCACCTACAAGCATTGTATGTGGAGCCTCGCTATGTTAGGCAATGAATAATTAAAGAATGTATGTTACAAAAACTTGGGACTAATTACTGTGAAGACGTCACTGGTGGGCTAAGCTTCGCTGGAATGTTGTAGTTATGTAATATAAATGTGTTTCTCGGTTTTGATGAAGGCTGGTTAACCCCCATTGGTGTACTTGTCTTCTAAGCTCATAGGCCTTGTCACGACAGAAGATTGATTTCTTTTAATTCACGTACTGACAATGGTTATAGTACCAAATATACAATTAACAACTGAAGCTGAGGTGGATATGAATGTTTGATAATCGTAACAAAATTGTATTAACCAACATAAAAGAAAGAAGAAAACTTGTATATCTACCTGATTCAAAACCTGCTGGTTTTTGGCAAGGATGAAAATATGCAATTAACAACTGAAACTAAGGTGGATATGAATGTTTGATATCCATATCAAAATTGTATTAACCAAGATAAAGGAAAGAATAAAACCCGCTTCGTAATCTGCTGGCTATCCGTTTTCGTCCGTCGTCGTCCGTCGTCCGTTAACATTTTACATTTCAAACTTAAAGTCAAGTTCTGCTGGGCTGATTGAACTGAAAGTTGATAGGAATGATCGCCTCATGGTCCTGACAAAGTGTTGTTATTTTTCGGGTCGATCAGAAATCCAATATGGCCGCCACGGCCGCCATTTTGAAAACCTATTTCAAACTTAAAGTCAAGTTCTGCTGGACCGATTCAACTGAAAGTTGGTAGGAATGATCGTCTCATGGTCCTGACAAAGTGTTGTTATTTTTCGGGTCTATCAGAAATCCAATATGGCCGCCACAGCCACCATTTTGAAAACCTATTTCAAACTTAAAGTCAAGTTCTGCTAGGCCGATTGAACTGAAACTTTGTAGGAATGATCATGGTCCTGACAAAGTGTTGTTATTTTTCGGGTCTATCAGAAATCCAATATGGCCGCCACAGCCACCATTTTGAAAACCTATTTCAAACTTAAAGTCAAGTTCTGCTAGGCCGATTGAACTGAAACTTTGTAGGAATGATCATGGTCCTGACAAAGTGTTGTTATTTTTCGGGTCTATCAGAAATCCAATATGGCCGCCACAGCCACCATTTTGAAAACCTATTTCAAACTTAAAGTCAAGTTCTGCTAGGCCGATTGAACTGAAACTTTGTAGGAATGATCATGGTCCTGACAAAGTGTTGTTATTTTTCGGGTCTATCAGAAATCCAATATGGCCGCCACAGCCACCATTTTGAAAACCTATTTCAAACTTAAAGTCAAGTTCTGCTAGGCCGATTGAACTGAAACTTTGTAGGAATGATCATGGTCCTGACAAAGTGTTGTCATTTTTCGGGTCAATCAGAAATACAATTTGGCTGCCATGGCCGCTATTTTGCTACTAAGTTCTAATAGGCTGATCTCACTTAAAATTGGTCTAGGAATGATCAGCTCATGGTCCTGACAAAGTTAAGTTAACATTATACTATTTTTTACTCAAATTGGTACATACTTCAACAACAAAAATAAATACTATAGACTCAGGTGACCGTTAAGGCCCATGGGCCTCTTGTTTGCATTGATTTTAGTAAAAATAAGAATGGTAGTTTTGCAAATAAAATTAATCATTTGAATTTTACTTCCAGGAGGAGGCAACTTTGTCAGAGTTGGTGGTACAACATCGGTTGGAGAGAACCGTGATGAACCTTCATCAGTTCAATGTGAGCAAGGGACGACAACGCCAGTCCCTGAACATTGTCTTCACGCTGACCCCAGCCTTCGAGGAACGCCTCTTCCCTATTGCCTTGATGATTGGGTGAGATTTTTCAGTATTGTCCGATACATATTACATCATGTGAATTTTTATCAGTTTAACAGACACTCTTTGAGACATTTTAAAATGTTGTTTTACAATAGACTAATTTGTATAGAAAGTCTCTTTGATGTTTTTCTACCTTTTCTTAATTGTGTAAAAAGATTATGCATTTTTCCAAATATACTGTATATAAACAATATGTGTGATTCTCTGCATTGCTTACAAGCTATTTTTGCTTGTTACAGAATGATGACATATACATATATTCATGTGGTCATAAAATATTTCTAGACAAAAAGTTTGTGGTTTTTGGACATTGTGTGTAAGATGATTGGGCATTTGGTGCTTATGACAAATGAGCCTGCATGTTGTTTTGTAACAGTGTGTTTTAGTCTCCCACTTGTGCTAACCGACGGGAATTTCAGGTTTTTACCATGTCTGTCAGTCAGTCATATTGTCCGTGATGTATCTCATATACTCTGTCATTTACGATTACTAAATTGGCATGAGAGTACCCGACTTGAGACGATGGAGTATGGTGTACTGAATTGGCTCAGATGTCCCACTATACAGAGTTAGATGCCCCACTATACAGAGTTAAGGCTCAAAGTTTATCCAGAGATGTGGGACTGGATTACTTGTTATACTTTCGCCTTGTTTGAATATTTCTGAAAAGAGAAGCACAGTACTCCAAAAGTTGTTTGCACTATCCATGCGTATACCAGTGAAAGGATAGTTGGACTGCAGAGGTTTCCAAAACTTCCCAGACTCAACCAGATACGTGGTCTCTATTCTTGTAACGACAGGTGTGCCTGAAATTTTCGCTCAAACCTGTCAAATTTCTAAGGTGAGCAAAGTTTCAGGTGTGTCTGTCTTGCAAATAACACAGTGACTGACCCTGGTTTCAACATTATGTGGAAATTGTTATTATTTTAATATGTATATGAGCAAAGGTGCAATGGCATCAATTTGCTATATATACTATTGGCAGTTGTGTGGAATAAGAAGTTGTATTGATATTAACCAAGGCCATTGTTTGATTTCTGTATTTTGTTCGTAATATTGATTTGTAATTTAGATGAAAAATGTATCGTATTATATACCCCAGTGGTATGTTTTGCCTTTATTTCTACTGTTGGTGAAGACACATTCTATTGCGTTTTGTCAGGGAATTGTTTCACTTCCAGTAATATCAAAATAGCATTAAGATCTAAATATATATTTAAGGGTCTCCTTGATCAGTCTCACTGCAGGAAAAACACAAGAGAATTCCAATGTGTTTTTTCAGTAACCTAGCTTCCTTTAATTTTGATTCGGATATAACTTCTGTTGACTAGGTGGTTCAGTTGGTTAGGTAGTATAACAATCTCAGGTGCAGGATTCAAATCTGGTCTAGCCCCGTTAAATTAATACACTAAAAACAAGATATAATTTGATAATTCCATCTTCATTTTGTCTTTCACAAAAGTCACACAAATAATGTTTTCTTTTCAGAAAATGTTTATCAAAGCAATAGTCATGCCGGGGAAACCAGTTTTGATGGCTTAGTTACAGTATGTTAACTCATTCACCCCTGAAGACACTTCTGAACTCATCCAAATCAATGGTTGGAATAGTTCGTTAAGAAATTTCAGGGGTGAATGAGTTAAAGTTGTAAAGGGATCCTTTAGCATAAAAAATTATCTGTGTCCCTATAAAGTGTTTTAACATGAAATAAAAGATGTTATTTTCTTGTTCAGAATTTAATCTGTATGTGTTCAATGTCCCAATTGTTAACATTAACACAAAGGAAAAGACTGAAACAGTTGTGTTTTCCGTGTGGGTTTTGAATTGTAAATACGTGATACGAGTGTGCTGAGTGCTTCACTTTGAACCTAGAGTCACTTTAAATGCCATCATTTGATAAAAAGATTGGTGAAAGTTTGGAATTTTTCCACATATTGATAGTAAACTGTTACTGGTGTATCTTGCCCTGCAAGATTACAAAACAATCTAGTTCTGTAAAGGACAGAGGGGGAACAAAACCAAGCCACGTTACAGCCCTGCACCAATTCACCCTTGGTAGTTCCGCCATAAACATGGGAAACTCTAAGCTACTGAAGGGCGCTATGACCTAACTTGAATGTTTATTGGAAAGTTTACACTTGAAGAAGATATAAGTCAGTGAGAAATCCTTTGTGTATACAGTAGCTAGATAAAACAGGCAAAGACCTGGGAGTCCGTTATCCGATCTCGCTTGATTGTCTGACATGCTAAAAAAAAAAAAAAGTTTAAACACCATCAACGGTGAGTCACTGTTAAAAAGAAGGAAAAGAAATCTATACACAAGACTAATATAGACTCTGAATGTAAATTGCAGGTTCCAAGACCCGCCCACCCCAGACAAATACCTGCTGAGGCGTGAATTTGATGTGACAACCTTACAGGGCAAGCTCTTCCTGCCTGCTAGCTACTTTAATGGTGAGTTGGTTGGAATAGTGTCTTTCAAGTCTATTGTCATTGTGATTTAAAAAACAAAACAAAAAGGTTGCCCAATTTTGAAAACACATCTTATTTCATTTTGTAAGAATTTCATCAATAAAATGTCTTTGGCAAGAAACCTACATTAAGAAATGTGATACACTGTCCACAATGCAGCAAAAATAACAATTTAGAATTTCTTGAATGGTTTTAAGTCTGTATTTTGGGTTGGTATTATATTTACACAAAAAGAAGTAATGTGAGATTCAGTAATAGGTATCAATGTAAGAATTGAGCATATTGATTAAACTTATATGCAGGAATGGTAAGGAAGCATTCATAAGACCACCATATAAGTAAGGTTAGCACACATTTAATGAGTAAGATCAGAGCTCAAATTGTTAAGTTTTTAACTCATTCACCCCTGAAAACACATTTGAACTCTTCCAATTCAAAGGTTGGAATAGTTCATTATGAAATTTCAGGGGTGAATGAGTTAATGCGAGTATAATAAGGTCAAAGCTTATTCATTGGAAAATGTCAGAGTTTACATCATAGCTGGACGTATTTAATTTGATCCCGAGGCATCATGTCAATATTTGTATCCATAAATCAGAACATATTGGCTCTGAATTGTCCATAAACAATAGGAGGCTGAGGTTAGTGATTCCATGTAGTGACGCCTCTATGTAACAGTGTGGCCGTTAATGAAAATCTTCCATGTCAGCTGGCCATTAATTCAACATGGCCATGCTCACATAACCCTATGAGGAGTCCTGCCATTAGCGTGTACATGTCTGTGGGTCATATATGTAGACGGAAAGAGAATCTTGATATGTAGACAGTAAGCGATACAATGGACCGACCAGGAAATGGAAGGTCTCCTGTGGGAACTGAGAGGTGATCCAGTTAAAATCTGGGCCATAGTCAAATTAAATTCATGATGTCATCTTGGCAAATTCTCTTTTATATTGAAAGTTGCTATCGTATGACGCATAGAAATCAAATAACCTTATTTACTTTCCGTCCAGACATCATGTGAGACACAGACGTCATGTGATCCACGAAGAATTGGAAAATAAATGGAAAATTAACACACAAACAAATCCTTTGTAAAACTCCTTCTTCGCTGTACAGTCTGTTAATTTTGTTTTGATGGTAAATTTTGTCTGCAGGAGAATGCGGTTCAACACTTTCACCGTTCTAACTACGTTTAAACTACAGACTATTCATACACTGGGGTTGTTCTGTCAAGGGAGACTGGAGCTGGTAACAATGTCACTGCAGCAGTGATCCAAAACTGTATCTATAATGGGAATTGTTTTCACAAGACTATTTAGTTGATCCATTATTTCATTACTAATCATCAATGGGAATGTTTAATTGAAAAGCAATCATTTCTTGATTAGATTTATCACCTCAGAGAATTATGAGACCAATTAGACTACGCGTTCATATTCATGTTTTTGAGCACAAAACACAGCTTAATAATTTTATTGTAAAAATAAAGCCAAAATGATTTTTCTTCAGCCTTGATTGTAATCATTTGATGTTGTCCCAAATGCGCCAGTCTGCCCAGCTGTTCTATCGGGTACCATTTATGCGCTGGCATATGGTGGAACTACTTAGGGGCCGCAGTGGCTGAGTGATTAAAACGATTGACATTCTACTACCACTGGCCCTGCACCACTGGGTCGCTAGTTTGAGGCTTACGTGGAGCAGTCACCAGGTACTGGCTGCAGGTCGGTGTTTTTTCTCCAGGTATTCATTTAGTTTTCCTCCACCATCAAAACCTGGCTCATCCTTAAATGAGCATGGTTTTTAATAGGACGTAAAACACAAACAAACAAACAAATCCAACAACTTAAAATGGAGGGTAATATTGATATTCATTTGTTTAAAAAAATAATTGCATCAGGCCATTTTTTATGCAAGGTCGAAGGTCATCGAGTACAAAGCCATGTATAATGATAGCGCCAAATACATTGTATGGTAACAATATGTGTTGACTTACCTTGTTATACCTTTAAGGCATTACCACATACAAATACTGTCAGTTTAGAGGTTCAATGTCCAGTCTGTTTTATTGATTGTACTGATTGGTGCCATGCCAAATTTAAACCCTATTAATTGTTGCCATGCCAGATTTAAACCCTATTACAAGGTGTTCAGGGAATTCACACGATTTTGTCGCTGAAATTTTAAAAGTTTTTTTTTTTTTTTTTTTACATTACCTTTTCCACATTAATACTTAGTTATTTTCAAAGGTCAGAAAATTAAAAGTGGAAAACTAGGTAAATCTGTAGGGAAATATCTGGGATGCTCAAAGGACACGTAAATCTGTAGGGAAATATTGTGGATGCTCAAAGGACACGTTAATAATGTGTGCATCTGTTCAGCTGCTTTGTTAATGTGATTTATAAGATGCATAATGTCTCTTGTTTTTGTGAATAGGATGAATGGACTAACATTGCATGGAACACGTTTTGTGCATCTTGCATGTCGACTTCTTGTAGTACGGACAAAAACGTTTTAGCCACGGTCCAAAAGGAGTCTGCCAGAGATAACGGCACCCATGACATCACATCAAGGGATAGTCGGAGTGACGGGCCAGACTTGCGACACGCTCCACCAGTTCAATTTTTATAAAAATCGACAGACCAACCTCACCATTATTAATTAGAAACCTGTTGGATCAAGCCTATGATTAGCTCTTTTTTATGTATAATGAAACATGCGCCTGGATCCCTTGTGATGTCATCACAGACTTTTTATCTCCAGCATTGACTCTTCTAGGGGGTCAACCAGATCATTTAAATTTAAGGCAGCCCGTTTGCTACGAATTATTAATTTTTGACTGTTGAAGATCACAAGATGAAACACCAGGAAGAAAAAAATGCATGAAAACAAATTGCCATTGATAAGACGGTCGTACAGGTGCTCCCCACCTCGATAAACAAAAGTGTCTTCCACACGCTATGCTTGCTCATGCTCGAGACACGGGCTACAACAAAAGGACATACATGTTCAGTGTAACGTAATGTGATACCAACTACTTTCTACTTCCATAAAACTTGTCACATTTTTGGAGTATTGCATTTAGCCAAGGACATGTTTCTTGCTGCAATTGAGACAAGTTCAAATACCCATACATAAGGTAAGTACAAATCCAGGTAAGTTCAGAAAGTATTTATAGGTAAAGAATGTATAGACTCTCTCAGAATGTAACCATATACAGCTTTACAAAATAAACAATAATCAAAGTCAGTTTTTCAGATAGTGAAATTATTCCAACTCTTTTAATTACTAATTATAGGCCTCGTTAAAAGTTTAATCATCATGTGAAAGGTCAAGGTCACATTTAAAAAAATGATACATATTCAAAAGTTCAAGGATTAATAAATAATTAGCAAGGTTGTCTTGTAATGAAAGGATCAAGGTCAAATAAAGGTAATCAAATTTTAAATATGGAATAAAGTTAACCCTAGAATCCTTCCATTTTTTAGCAAATCTGTCTATTCTGAGATCAATTTCACACCATTTACTGCTTCAATTCAAATTCCCATTATTGGTAAAATATTAGTCTGGTCATACCGGGGGAGAGTCGTCGATGTTCTGATCGCTGTGACATTTAACGCCACACAGATTCCTTAACACCATCAGACTGATAACGTCCGCCTTGTCAGGAATTATTCCCCTTGACGCTTTCCAAATGGCGACCAATTTAATCTCCTGCAAAAAAATTGCTGTCTGTCGAATACAAAATAAGTTTGACCTTTTGTACATACATGGGAAGTGTTTTGTAGCATAACACAAGGCATTAATGGAGACTTCGTGAGCCAACTCCAACAATCCTGCTTTCCCTGCAAAGGTCAATAGCTCTGTCTATATATCAATCATTGGGACAATCCACTATCTAAATAAAGGAATGTCAGGAGGGAATAAAATTAAGTGCAGAATTTTGATTCAAAAACAATTTTCTATTAGACAAGAGGCAAACTGATATTTAATGTGTAACCATTTCAGGGGAAACAGATTTAGGTTTTTAATAAAGTGTAAATTTTCATCAAAATTCATGCGCTGTCAGCGATTTTATATTTACGAAACACAATCATACATTAAATAAATATATTTTATTATGACTGTAAACAAAATCATTGAGCTATATTGTTTACACACTAATAATCCATACATCATATTTATCATTCTTTGTGTTGTTGTTTAGTTATAAATGCATTTTCCGGCATGTTTGTTATATTTGTTGAATTAAATGAGATTGTTTTTCATTAAAGCGTACTAAACATGAATGATGCCTTGTTTTAGTTGTTTGTTGAATTGTATATGTATTGCATGGAGTTAAGCAAAAAACGTGTTTACATCCTGTTGTTCATAGCTTGCTTTTGCTAATTAAATACATCAATTGTAATTAATGATTTAAGTTTGCTATTATAAAAAAAAGATTAAATTCATCACTTTTATTGCATATTATTGAATTTAGATAAAACATCTGAAAATGAAACCTCTAAAAACATGAACGCTATGTGGATATTGTATACATTGGAAATTCTCCTTATAATGAGGGTTATAAGGTATGATTAGCAATTGCAAGCCTTTGAACAACTAGGCCCAAGAATGTGATGCAACATCAGCTCCTAGCAATCGGTCACAAGCTGATTGGTCAAACTTTCAAAGAATCGTTAAATTGTTTACAGTGGACAAATTGAATCGTTCTGCCAAATAAATAAACAAGTGACTTACCTGTATAATTCCCTATTGGCATACCTGTTTAAGCAATGAAACAACATCTTTAACAAAACCAACCCACTTTAGAAGCTGGCAGCATTTCATGTATAAACAGTTTTGATAAAATCAGAATAGTGATGGTGACTTTGTACTGGAAATGACGTGGCATTACCTGCATGTTAAACCATCACAAGATGACATGACAACGAAGAAGCAGGAAATGGCCCAAGATTATTGAGGGACAGACAAGTTGGTCTTAATAGGAAAAAACAAGTTATCAGCATTTAATGAAATACATGTCCAACGTACGTCACTTGGTATTTCTCAGGACATACTGTCCCAGATGTATCAAGTTTTCCTAGATGAAAAACGTGTTCCGTTGAAATTTCAAATTTATTCTAATTTTACAGATCTATATTTATTAGAAATATCTGAGTATTTCTGAATATCAACTGAGGACCAAGTTTGGATTCACAGAACATGTGTATTTTAAGTCAGATTCAATAATTGTAAAAATATCAATTAATAAATTGAATACGACATTAAAGCTATGAAACTTGATACATAAGCCTGATGTCTGGAAGCTTTTAAGAACAGTTTGTTTCTAATCGTCGGCATGGTTACCTACAGTATTTGTAATTAAATAGTACTGTAAAAGTGGAAATCCTTTTGTGTGGAACTGTTCTCATTGTGGCTCTTGTAAACTGATACAGGAATAGAAATGTTCACGTCTGAAATTGTTTTGAAAGCTTATATATTTTTATTATCACTAATTTATTCAATGTGAAAAATGAGAGCATTTCCACACCACAAAAATGTCCACTTGTACAGTAAGTTAAATTCCTACAAGACAAAATTATTGACAAGACAATCACTCGAGATTGACATTGGTTTGACATTGACCTTGACAACATGATAACTTTACGGCGAACAGGATGCAATAATTAACATGTTGATAGCGCCTAGAAAACAGGATGTAAACAGAGTCCGGATCATATACATAATATATAGCACTTGATCGGACTAATGTCCTAAAAACAATGGGACCACGCACGCCACCTGGATCATGTATAACAGTGAGACTCTATGACCAAACCCCTTTTGTTGGCCATTTAACAAAAATAAACTTTCAGCGAAACTTTTCTCTAATGAAGTCATCTGAAGGTGTCAGAGACATCAATGCGAAATCAGATATCGTGATTTTTTTTCTGTGTTTGCCAGAACAGCCCAGGTGATTTTCAGATTGATTTACTGTCAACTTATCTCTGTTGAATCAGCTTTTTATCTCGCCACAAAAATAATTAAGAGATCTTCTAGTCATTCTTAGGTGATACCTTTCATGTTGTTTACAACTTTGTTTCATTATCCTGGGAGATGTTTGTCAGTTGAACTTTCACCTTTTTGCACTAACAAGGTTGAGGTCAAATATCCCACCTAAAGATTTACACAATTTACTGTATAAGGTATTTCCATTGTGAATTAAGGCTGACATCTACTTTTGAATATAGATTTAACAATGAAAGGGAGAACATCATCACTTCCTAGCTGGATTTGGATCAGGCTGAACTCATTCACCCCTGAAGACACATTTGAACTATTCCAATTCAAAGGATGATATAGTTCATTTTGAAATTTCAGGGGTGAATGAGTTAAATAAAAATTTAGTGTATTTGGCGTAATGCGACCGACCAAGGATAAATGGCCCAACTGCCAAAAAAACTCTACCAATTAAGGTACTTATATTTCATTAAAACGCCATTTTACACATAAAACTTTTAAGAGATCATAGAATATTTAGGGTACTTCCTGACATTACATACATCACATTACACACAGAACAAAAACATGATTTAAATACAGACAGACACCAGGATTTTTTTGTGACGCGTGTTTAGATTGGATACTTCAATAGAGTTGTTAACAATCGTGTTAAGCTCCTCCCATCGCATCTAAGTCACGCTCCATTTCTAACCAAAACAACATGGCGTCAAGCTCGCCTCTTAGCGAAATCCCGCTGTTAAGGCTAGCAAGCAACAGAACAGAAAGGACAGATGAAATGTATTTGCTGAATAAATTAAAAATTAAAAATTAAACATTCCTTGTCCATACCTCCATTTATTATTGAAACCATCCATGTAAATGCATCTGGTTAGATCTGAAATCAAATGAAACATTTTACATGTGTCGTATGAATTGACACAAAACTAAATCTATACAAATGATTACCGATTTTGTCGATACGCACAGATTGACATGCATACTGACATGGAAATGTAAGAATTTGGTCCATATTAATCCAAACGTGTCATATAAACTGGTGACAAGACGTTCACGGACAATCCAAATATTCCGCTTTGTAAACATACAGATCGGGCGCTCGCCAGTATAGGCGGGGCCAAATGACAGACTTTTGAAAGCTTCTTTCTGATTGGTCAGTCTGCTGCAGGATGACACGTCGCCAACACAGGTCACATGAGTACTTTAATACTTACTTGTAACAAGGATATACAATGTTTCTAAACATATAAGTTAGAATGGGGATAGTACGTTGTTTTTCGTGTCAAGACTGGCGATTAGAATGAGACCTATCGATCTCGAGTTCAAACCAAATTTCATGTTCTAATCACCAGTATAGCCACTCAAAACAATGTACTATTCCCTAAACAGACAACAGGAATTTGAAGACACATAAAGGATCTTGAGGGAACCAGAAGATGTTCTGGGAGTATTTTACCTGCACCTCATGTGGTACCTTGCCCCAACCACGAAGTATTCCTGGAGCATTGTTTCCTGCATCACATTTAATTTAACGAGCATTGTTAATTTTATTTATCCTTTTGTTATTATAATCATAAAATCTGTCTTGTTATAAATATTAAGATTGGTATGATATAATTCTTCGTGCGATTAGCTTAAATGATATCTCGCCAGGGCATTTCCACCACAGATTAAAAGTACACTAGACATTAGAAAACAATGTCACGGTTATATAAGCAGGTCCTCCGCTGCAGTAATTGGAGATCTTCATGAAGAACAATTACATAGCAGAGAGTCCATATGCATTGATGTCAAATTGTAATGTACACATAAAAGCAAATATTTTATTTCCCCGAAGCATGCAATTGATGTAAAAACTGTACAGTTGAGTATACTCTCTAGTTTCTCAGTTGGGGGGATTGGGAACAAATCATCCTACCAGGTTTGCAATTATCATCTTAGTTTGGTGCGTTTGCCAAATTCTCCCATGAAACCAGAAGGAAATTTGATAAAAAATTTGGTTGAAAAAATCCTTTGCTGACAATAAGTAAGAATTCTCCCACGTTGTCAACAATAATAGCATACAAAAGAAATGGCTGTGAAGCTGTAACTAAGAGAACTAATAAAATTCTATGGAGATTTTCAATAATCCAACATTTCAAAACTGAAAAACCTAATTGCCATCATATTCATCCTAAAATAAGCCACCATAAGGAGCAACAAAATCCAGGGCTGGAAAATAAGGGTAGCCAGGCCTAGTAAATAATGGTAGCAAGGAGCAACACAATCCAGGGCTGGAAAATAAGGGAAGCCAGGGCTGTAAAATAAGGGTAGCAAGGAGCAACACAATCCAGGGCTAGAAAATAAGGGTAGCAAGGAGCAACACAATCCAGGGCTGGAAAATAAGGGTAGCAAGGAGCAACACAATCCAGGGCTGGAAAATGAGGGTAGCAAGGGCTAGAAAATAAGGTTAGCATGCAAGGAGCAACACAATCCATGGCTGGAAAATAAGGGTAGCAAGGAGCAACACAATCCAGGGCTGGAAAATGAGGGTAGCCAGGGCTAGAAAATAAGGGTAGCAAGGATCAACACAATCCAGGGCTGGAAAATAAGGGTAGCCAGGGCTAGAAAACAAGGGTAGCAAGGAGCAACACAATCCAGGGCTGGAAAATAATGGTAGCAAGGAGCAACACAATCCAGGGCTGGAAAATAAGGGTAGCATGCAAGGAGCAACACAATCCAGGGCTGGACAATAAGGGTAGCAAGGAGCAACACAATCCAGGGCTGAAAAATAAGGGTAGCCAGGGCTAGAAAACAAGGGTAGCAAGGAGCAACACAATCCAGGGCTGGAAAATATGGGTAGCAAGGAGCAACACAATCCAGGGCTGGAAAATAAGGGTAGCCAGATCTAGATTGTCTGAGACTAGTGTTACCTCCAGCTGGACTAGTGGTTCTAAAAACTGCTAAGCCCGATTAACTTTTCAATACTTAAAATATTAATTATCATGTTTGCATGATATTAGGTTTGTGGAATTTGCACACGGGGTAGTAAAATTTGAACCTACAAGTCCAACTGACTAATATATTTTAAAAATAATTTCTAGCCATGCAATCTCTGACTCAAAATAAGGGTTGGGCTTATTCTAAAACAGTTATCTACATGTAGCATTTTTTGGGTATTTCTACTGAACTGTGATAGATATAGGTGGGCTTATTTACCAGGCATGGGCTTATTCCAGCTGAGTTAATACAGTGTTAATAACATGCTGAAGTTACTGCATGTGTTCTCAACAATTGTATTCCGTCTTTGCGTATTGCAGAGTTATCTTCTCTTGTGAGCAGGTATTGATTGTTACGTCATTGGTTAGTGTGAGAAAATTACGTTGTTTCCTCAAAAACTGATGACGTTACTCTCACAAACCAATGACGTGACAATCAATACCTGCTCACAAGAGCAGATAACTCTGCAATACGAAAAGACAGAATACATAAGTACAGGTAGATGTAGATACATATTGTGACTGCTTATTTTAGACCACCTGTGATAAATTTACACTTAATAGTGATATATTAGTTTTGCTGCATATTTGACAACATGTGACTAACCAGGTACATTTGTATTAACACTGATTGTGACATGAAACATGTCTTTTGGTATTTGCCACTTCACTATTAATTTTATTAGCTCATTATTAACTTCCTTCAGTAATCAAAATGACTAGGATGATGATTTTTGGCCAGTAGCTTGCTGGGATCAAGGGCTACCAAGTTTGTTCGAATGAATGACCTTGACCTCCTTTCAAGGTCACAGGGGTCAAATATGTTAAAATATTCAAACAACTTCTTCTCAATAACCAAAAGGCCCAGGATACTGATATTAGGCCTGTAGCATGTTGGGATGAAGGGCTACCAAGTTTGTTCAAATGAATGACCTTGACCCATTTTTAAGGTCACTGGGGTCAGATGTCTTAAAATCGTAAAACAACTTCTTCTCAATAACAAAAATGCCCAAGGTACTGATATTGGGCCTGTATGTAGCATGCTGGGATTAAGGACTACCAAGTTTGTTCTAATGAATGACCTCGACCAACTTTCAATGTCACAGGGGTCAAATAGCGTAAAATCTTCAAACAACTTCTTCTCAATAACCAAAAGGCCCAGGGTACTGATATTGGGCCTGTAGCATGCTGGGATAAAGGACTACCAAGTTAGTTCAAATGAATGACCTTGATCCACTTTCAACCTAATGTCCTTCTTCGACATTCAAGGTCACAGGCATCATATGTTTAAATCTTTTAATAGATTCTTATGAATCAAACACTGATATTCTGCCTGTAGCTGTATTTTAGTCCACTTTTAAGATTACAAATGTGAGATTAATACCAGTTGAGCAATGCAGGCCCATTGGGCCTCTTGTTATAATTAATATAAAAATAAAAAATATCTCTACAATATTTTACTGTATTGCACTTGAAGTGCCTGTGAGCTTGTTATGGTGCATGTAGCACTGCTGCTCATTATGCTGTCCATCCACTTTTACTTTGAATAGGCTTCAAAAGAACTGAAAGACCTGGGGTCACCATATTTGGCTAATAGATTCCCCAAAAGAATCACATTAACCTACTTTAAAGGCCACAGGAGTCAAGTGATTTCTTTTCAAACAACTTCAAAAATCTGAGTTCTAGAGTCATGATGAATTCAGTATGTTATGAAGACCAGCCAGGCATACCTTTTTCAAATGTATTGTGTTGAGGCCAAAGGTCAAAATAGGCCATTATGGAAAAAACGTTTTTAAACATATTTTTATTTAACAAGGAACCTATGGTAATGATCCACAGCTATATACTTGTTCATTTGCCAAAATGTTCATTAACAATTTTACTGATTTTTACATGCTAGATCTTCAAAGGTGGTCCAGGTCATTTATCTGAACAAACTTATTATGAAGCATCCTTTGAAACAGGGAATCAACTTTTATATAAAGGAATGGGCCCCAGTTGGCCCCCTCCAGGGTGCTCCAAAGCGGGGCCTAAAACAGGAACATGGTTGCAATGTACACAGTATATATTTTAACAGGATTATTTTTCAGTAATTGTCTAAATATCAAGGAAGGCAATACAGTACCTCTGTTCCTTTTGATTTTATTCCTGCTCTTTGAATTTCTTTGTACAAAACTATATATAAAAATGTCTTTAAATTGATTCTTGTTCTATAAACGTATTTAAAACCCAGAATAAGTTACTTGTAATTGTAAGACTTATCGATATTCCACTAATCATATACACATCACAAAAAAGACATACAGTTCATATGTACATATAAGATACGGGTAGCGGTTACCATGACAACCAAGTAGAGAAAGCAGTTGAACTTTTGACCTGAGTATGTCTGATTCCCAGCTGTTTACACAGACTAACCTGATTTGTGGGACTGTAGGGGATGGGTTATTGGGGAACAACGCGCGCTCTCCTGTCAGTGGTGGTGGGCAGACCAGGCTTCTTTGCTAACTTAAGAAATTTGATTTTATGCCAAACGTATTTAAGAGTCGACCCAGTGAAGCCAACCTTCAGAATCATTGTTTGTTTGATACCAGAAACAATTCCCGTTATAACATTAGATCTGTTTCCTATTGGAGTCAGAATTAGATTTCACCTTTGCTACAACTTGCCTGACAAAGCGTATACACAGCTAAAGTGAAGCGGGGCAAAACCAATGTATGACTACAAGGTAGCGCCGACCCTAGATTCTACATGTACCGACCCTAGATTCTACATGTATTAGCCGTTAATCATGTAATTTTGCCCGTTTCCATCAAATGCGCTGTAGTTTTCCCTCCAAGAAATTGTAGATTTTTTTTTTATAAATTGAGTCCTGTCGGCCTTTATTCATCTTTCCATGGGGTACACCCACCATGAAAATATCGTACAAGTATTGCTGTAATGAACACGGACATTTTACCCCAAGATCGTTTGATAGAAAATTAATTTCAGAAAAAATCCCATTACGCTGCGAGTCCAGAGTTTTTGTCCTTTCTGACGTGTAATACACTGTGACATTATACTAGAGGCTCGGTAAGATGGATAATTAATTTGGATGAATTTGACATTTTATTAATGTTCAAATTGTAGGATACTGATTTCATCAATAATTCGCATTAAGTAACACTACGGTTAGCCATCATTGGGTTTACATAGATCAAAGAGATACAATATTGAATAAAAGCATGGAAAGAGGGAAAAAAACAATCACGACGTCAGATATTTACAGTGGTGGGCTAACACCATGTCGCAAATCATTCCCAGCATGCATAAAACATTTTTGTCCCTAACTAGGATTGATGGGGCTGGCTGGATTTTAACTTCATTACAAAGATGCCATTACCTAGTTCCAAGCAACGGACTAGAACAGGAAAAATGGAAAACCTTTTAAAAGGTCGAAAAGTCTCTCCAACGTCAGCACATGCATATCGTTGTTTTAGAACTACGAATGTCAAAGGAAAGTGGTCGTAGTAAAGCTAGGTCTATCACGCACACTCTAATGGCGGTATCTATCATGCCATGTTTAGATAAAAAGTAAAAATTTAATTGAAGTTGTGACAAACAGGATTGTAGAAATTATTACATGGTAATCTTATTTGATTAATTTTCGTAGCGATAAATTTTCCGATCTAATGCACATGATGTACGTTAGAGCTGTTTGGAGAAGTAGAGTTATCGCATTGCTAGGTTTGGTAGCAATATATATTGTGCCGAAACACTTACAAATAGAGATTTTATTCTATTTTTATAGGATCTGTCCATCTAACATCTTTCAAATTCCAAAAACATTTCCTTCATAGTACATCAGTCGTCGGTAAAGTTTGTATTTATATCCCAGCCAAAAAAGTAATAGAAAATTGTATTATTATTAGCTCACCTGGTCCGAAGGACCAAGGTGAGCTTATGCCATACCGTTGCGTCCGTCGTCCGTACGTCAACCAATTCTTCAAACGATTTCTTCATGTTAACCACTGATTGGAATTCAACTAAATTTGACTTGAAGCATCCCTAGGTGGTGGGGATTCAAAATTGTACAAATGGTGGGGCTGACCCCCCAGGGGGATGAGGGGCGGGGCCAAAAGGGGTCAATTTGGCTATATTGCTTTAAGCAACTTCTTCTCTGGAACTAAGAAGTGGATATCAACCTTATGTGACTGGAAGCATCCCTAGGTGGTGGGGATTCAAAATTGTACAAGTGATGGGATTGACCCCCCAGGGGGCTGAGGGGAGGGGCAAAAAGGGGACAATTTGGCTATACTGCTTTCAGCGACTTCTTCTGTAGAACTCTGCCATGGATATTGATCACATTTGGTCGGAAGCATTCATGGGAGGCAGGGATTAAAAATTGTACAAATGGTGGGGATGACCCCCCGGGCTAAGGGGTGGGGCCACAAAAAGTGTATTACTTGGAAATGGTTGAGATCCCCACCATATAACCATGGTATACAATTTCTGAGTATAAAGAGAAGAATGCACATTTGCTTCCAGGATGGCTATAGGGTCTGGCCCCACCTTGGACACAAAGTCCCTGGGCCATAACTTTAAAACTGTTGAGATCCCCACCCCAAAACTAGATATACAAATACTGGGCATAAAAAGACTAATGCAGTCATGATATCAGAATAGACCCTGGGGTCTGACCGAACCCCCAGGGACCTAGTTTGTTAGTCACAGCTTGGAAACATTTGAGAGCCCCACCCTATAACGGTATATAGAATTGCTGAGTATAAAAAGATGATTGCACATATGCTTCCAGGGTGGCCTTGGGGACTGCCCCACCCTTGGAGACTTAACCCCTGGGTCATAACTTCGAAATAGTTTAGATCCCCACCCCAAAACTATATATACAATTGTTGTGCATAAAAAGACGAATACAGTCATGATATTAGAATTGACCCCAGGGTCTGCCCAACCCTTCCAGACTTAACCCCTGGATCATAGCTTTGAAACTGTTCAGATCCCCACCCCAAAACTATATTTACAAATGCTTGGCAAAAAGAGACAAATGCAGTCACGATATTAGAATTGATCCTGGGGTCTGGCCACAACCCTAGGGACCTAGTTTCTGAGTCAAAGCTTGGAAACAGTTGAGATCCCCACCCCATAACCATACATAAAATTGCTGGGCATGAACATCTAATACAGATATGCTACAAGGATTGGCCTTGGGGTCTGGCATATTCCCTTGATCTCATTCGGAGAATATTTTGCCATGATTGCTTTGGTATCCAGGTGAGTGATACAGGCCCTCTGGACCTCTTGTTATTATTTGCCAAAGAACAATTACAAGTGATCTTATGGTGTGGGCTACTGTAGTGACACATACATGTAGTAGAACAGCTAGAATGGATAAATAGATTTTGACCAAATTTGGTTTGGAGCTTTCCCGGGTCATTGGGACTTGGTATTGTATAAATAAAATATGTTGCCTCCCTAGGGACTGAGAGATGGGGTCAAATAGTGTTATACCTTTTTATTATGGCAAATGATTCTATGAATATTACATGTTGATAACTTGATCGGAATTATAACCCCAAGTTGACAGTTTGATACTTTGAACATTTTGAGCCTGAGCTCTACCCCCAAGGGCGCCCAAAGGAGTCAGTGTGCTAAAATTTTCCTTGTTTAGAATCAGAGGCGCTAAATTCAAATACTTTTCACTCTTAAATCTGTATGCTAGATATTGAATAAGGTTGTTTTATTGTTTTTTGTCACTTTGAATAATACTTCTGTTCATGTTTTAAAAACAAAAATCAACACTCTGTATAAATATATCAGAACTCTGGTGACAGTTAAGGCCCATGGGCCTCTTGTTATTGTTTCACTTTCTATATAAAAGGGAGAATGCTCCAAATAAACAACAAAAACACTGCTCTGGGCTTAATCGTCTTGGCTGGTATCCTTTATCATAATAATATCAAGCTCCACCAGACTCTGCTTTACTTCCTTAAGAAAAGTTGGCTATAAAGACCTACATGTACTTCAGATATGATTATTATAACAATTTACACCAATTAAATCTCATCCACGCGGACATGTTTAAGATGTTGGTTCTCAGTTCATTTAAACAAAACAAAATGAAATGTTTGATTTAAGCCACATAAAAAATCCTACTTAAGATATGTTCGCAGATGGAATATTTTTTTAGAAATAAAATTTCTTTCTTATACTGTATAGAAAATAAGCATAAATTTATTAGAATCATAATTGCTAGTGCAAATTTTCCGACAAAGAATGCGGAGAGGGTCTCACGGACACGTTTAAGTCTGAATCGATTCAGGAGAAGGTTAGGATGAGGTGGGGTTCCCAGGGACAATAGTTTGAAAGAGGATGAGAAAAAGGTTAAAATGAGGTGGGGTTCCCAGGGACACTAGCTTGAAAGAGGATGAGGAGAGGGTAAGGATGAGGTGGAGGTTCCAAGGGACACAAGTCTGAAAGAGAATGAGGAGAGAATTAGGACGAGGTGGGGGTTCCCAGGGACACAAGTCTGAAAGAGAATGAGGAGAGAATTAGGATGAGGTGGAGGTTCCCAGGGACACAAGTCTGAAAGAGAATGAGAGAATTAGGATGAGGTGGGGGTTCCCAGGGACACAAGTCTGAAAGAGGATGAGGAGAGAATTAGGATGAGATGGGGGTTCCCAGGGACATAAGTCTGACAGAAAACAAGGAGAGAATTAAGATGAGGTGGAGGTTCCCAGGGACACAAGTCTGAAAGAGAATGAGAGAATTAGGATGAGGTGGGGATTCCCAGGGACACAAGTCTGAAAGAGAACAAGGAGATAATAAGGATGAGGTGGGGGTTACCAGGGACACAAGTCTGAAAGAGAATGAGGAGAGAATTAGGATGAGGTGGGGGTTCCAAGGGACACAAGTCTGAAAGATAATGAGGAGAAGGTTAGGATGAGGTGGGGGTTTCCAGGGACACAAGTCTGAAAGAGAACGAGGAGAGAATTAGGATGAGGTGGGGATTCCCAGGGACACAAGTCTGAAAGAGAACAAGGAGATAATAAGGATGAGGTGGGGGTTACCAGGGACACAAGTCTGAAAGAGAATGAGGAGAGAATTAGGATGAGGTGGGGGTTCCAAGGGACACAAGTCTGAAAGATAATGAGGAGAAGGTTAGGATGAGGTGGGGGTTTCCAGGGACACAAGTCTGAAAGAGAACGAGGAGAGAATTAGGATGAGGTGGGGATTCCCAGGGACACAAGTCTGAAAGAGAACAAGGAGATAATAAGGATGAGGTGGGGGTTACCAGGGACACAAGTCTGAAAGAGAATGAGGAGAGAATTAGGATGAGGTGGGGGTTCCAAGGGACACAAGTCTGAAAGATAACGAGGAGAGAACTAGGATGAGGTGGGGGTTCCCAGGGACACAAGTCTGAAAGAGGATGAGGAGAGAATTAGGATGAGATGGGGGTTCCCAGGGACACAAGTCTGAAAGAGAATGAGAGAATTAGGATGAGGTGGGGGTTCCCAGGGACACATGTCTGAAAGATAACAAGGAGAGAATTATGATGAGGTGGGGGTTCCTAGGAACACAAGTCTGACAGATAACAAGGAGAGAATATAGATGAGGTGGGGGTTCCCAGGGACACAAGTCTGAAAGATAACAAGGAGAGAATTAGGATGAGGTGGGGGTTCCCAGGGACACAAGTCTGAAAGATAACAAGGAGAGAATTAAGATGAGATGGGGTCCCAGGGACACCAGTCTGAAAGAGAATGAAGAGGGAGACATTTGAAGATTAAACCTACAGAAGTCTAGGGTGGGATGAGAAGAGGATCCGTGGATAATATACTGATAAGAGGGGTTGGGTAAGGATACGGTTAGGGTTCCTTGGACAGGATAATCTCTATGCAAGAATATTAGGGGACAGTTAGGATGAGCAAGGACACCTGTAGACACCAATTCATTCAAGAGGACCACTGAGAGAAGGAGGATCGGGGAACAGTATAATTCCTACAAGAACATAAGGGAAGGGTAGATTAAGGCAAGGCTCCTGGAGACTAATAGAATTGTTCACCCCCTTGGGGTTGAGAAAGGAGGATAAGTAGAGAGTTTCGAAAAAGTAGTGGATCCTACAGACAAGAGATTTTGTGTAAAACGATCTGGACTAATTATAGATTTACAGGGGCAGGGTAAAGATAGTATTCTAGCTACAGAAAAAGATTTAATGCAAGAAGAGGAGAACCCAGGGTTAATATTATAAGGAAGACATCCTGGAAACGGTATTTTTTCTACAAAAGGACAATGGGAGAATGGGGATAAGGGAGGGCTTTTGTATAATTTCTATATGACATTGAGGGGATTCTGGGTACATCATAGATCTAACAAGAGGACAAGGGGTGTGATACAGTGAATAGCTGGAGATTGACAGAAATATATAATTATGATGTGGCAGATAAATGTACATAGGATTATGGTCACCTTGGCTTCCCACTAGGCAGAATTATCCTTTGGTTAGATCGATAGAGTGGCGGACTGGGGATCTTTGGGTTGCAGGTTCATTCCTGGTTGGAAGCACTCTACTCTCTTTCCTACTACAATTGGTGTCTGTGGCCCTCCCTGTGGTGACAGGGAGTTAGAACCTGGTTTGTTGTAGTGTTTGAGGTTGGACACATTTGAAATGCTGGAAGTAGTGTTGCAGATTTTAATTGTACACAGGATTAATATGGTCGCCTCCTAGCTTCATGCTAGAGGTTCAATCCCCAATGGAAGCACACTTCTCTCTTTCCTTTTCCATTTGCAAGAGAACCCTGGGAAGAATAAGAATAAGCAAGGCTCCTGTCTGACATATTTCTAGCAGATGATAAGGAGAATAGTTGAATGAAGATTTGATCCTGGGAACAATGGAATCGCCACAAGAGAATGATAGGAGAGTTACTGAAGAATAGCGAGAGCAGCGAGAATAAAACTTCTATTAAAAGCTTGAGATTAGGGTTAAGGATAAGGAAGAGAATATGATTTATAACATGCATGTAAGTGGGATGTTAATATAAGTAGGATTTCTGTGGATAGTTTGAATCGTACAAGAGGATAAGGGATGGGCTTTGATTTAACCAGGGTATCCAAAGGACAAGAGGATGGAGGAAGGATGATGATGAGCAACAGATCCTATAGTATCCTTAAAATGGAACAGGGAAGGGCAATAGGATGATGAGGGGATCAAAGGGAAATTCACACAAGATGATAATAGGAATGTTAGAATATAAGGATAGTACCTGGGGACATTGTAATTCTTACAAGGTGATGCCTGACAAAGATACAGGGTACTGGGATAGTGCTGTAATTATTACAAGGTGATGCCTGACAAAGATACAGGGGACTGGGATAGTGCTGTAATTCTTACAAGGTGATGCCTGACAAAGATACGGGTTACTGGGATAGTGCTGTAATTATTACAAGGTGATGTCTGACAAAGATACAGGATACTTAGATAGTGGTGTAATTCTTACAAGGTGATGCCTGACAAAGATACAGGGTACTGGGAAAGTGCTGTAATTCTACAAGGTGATGCCTGACAAAGATTCAGGGTACTGGGATAGTGCTGTAATTCTTACAAGGTGATGCATGACAAAGATACAGGGTACTGGGAAAGTGCTGTAACTTTTACAAGGTGATGCCTGAAAAAGATTCAAGGTACTGGGATAGTGCTGTAATTCTTACAAGGTGATGCCTGACAAAGATACAGGGTACTGGGATAGTGCTGTAATTCTTACAAGGTGATGCCTGACAAAGATACAGGGTACTGGGATAGTGCTGTAATTCTTACAAGGTGATGCCTGACAAAGATACAGGGTACTGGGATAGTGCTGTAATTCTTACAAGGTGATGCCTGACAAAGATACAGGGTACTGGGATAGTGCTGTAATTCTTACAAGGTGATGCCTGACAAAGATACAGGGTACTGGGATAGTGCTGTAATTCTTACAAGGTGATGCCTGACAAAGATACAGGGTACTGGGATAGTGCTGTAATTCTTACAAGGTGATGCCTGACAAAGATACAGGGTACTGGGATAGTGCTGTAATTCTTACAAGGTGATGCCTGACAAAGATACAGGGTACTGGGATAGTGCTGTAATTCTTACAAGGTGATGCCTGACAAAGATACAGGGTACTGGGATAGTGCTGTAATTCTTACAAGGTGATGCCTGACAAAGATACAGGGTACTGGGATAGTGCTGTAATTCTTACAAGGTGATGCCTGACAAAGATACAGGGTACTGGGATAGTGCTGTAATTCTTACAAGGTGATGCCTGACAAAGATACAGGGTACTGGGATAGTGCTGTAATTCTTACAAGGTGATGCCTGACAAAGATACAGGGTACTGGGATAGTGCTGTAATTCTTACAAGGTGATGCCTGACAAAGATACAGGGTACTGGGATAGTGCTGTAATTCTTACAAGGTGATGCCTGACAAAGATACAGGGTACTGGGATAGTGCTGTAATTCTTACAAGGTGATGCCTGACAAAGATACAGGGTACTGGGATAGTGCTGTAATTCTTACAAGGTGATGCCTGACAAAGATACAGGGTACTGGGATAGTGCTGTAATTCTTACAAGGTGATGCCTGACAAAGATACAGGGTACTGGGATAGTGCTGTAATTCTTACAAGGTGATGCCTGACAAAGATACAGGGTACTGGGATAGTGCTGTAATTCTTACAAGGTGATGCCTGACAAAGATACAGGGTACTGGGATAGTGCTGTAATTCTTACAAGGTGATGCCTGACAAAGATACAGGGTACTGGGATAGTGCTGTAATTCTTACAAGGTGATGCCTGACAAAGATACAGGGTACTGGGATAGTGCTGTAATTCTTACAAGGTGATGCCTGACAAAGATACAGGGTACTGGGATAGTGCTGTAATTCTTACAAGGTGATGCCTGACAAAGATACAGGGTACTGGGATAGTGCTGTAATTCTTACAAGGTGATGCCTGACAAAGATACAGGGTACTGGGATAGTGCTGTAATTCTTACAAGGTGATGCCTGACAAAGATACAGGGTACTGGGATAGTGCTGTAATTCTTACAAGGTGATGCCTGACAAAGATACAGGGTACTGGGATAGTGCTGTAATTCTTACAAGGTGATGCCTGACAAAGATACAGGGTACTGGGATAGTGCTGTAATTCTTACAAGGTGATGCCTGACAAAGATACAGGGTACTGGGATAGTGCTGTAATTCTTACAAGGTGATGCCTGACAAAGATACAGGGTACTGGGATAGTGCTGTAATTCTTACAAGGTGATGCCTGACAAAGATACAGGGTACTGGGATAGTGCTGTAATTCTTACAAGGTGATGCCTGACAAAGATTCAAGGTACTTGGATAGTGCTGTAATTCTTACAAGGTGATGCCTGACAAAGATACAGGGTACTGGGATAGTGCTGTAATTCTTACAAGGAGATGCATGACACAGATACAGGGTACTGGGATAGTGCTGTAATTATTACAAGGTGATGCCTGACAAAGATACAGGGTACTGGGATAGTGCTGTGAGAACAGATTTCATAAAGGTTTGCTTCTCAATTTGTCCAGGGAAAGTGGTGAAGTACAGAGAAAATAGCCATTTTTCTGACATTGGCCACCTTGTCTGATACAAAAGGGATGCATTTGTGAGGCCAGACAAAAGTATTCAATTTTTCTATTAATTGAAAAGTCTAAAGTATACTGTGTTAGATCTGTCGGTAATGCTGCAGTAATCTCATATATATCTTAGTGAATTGGTTCCTTAAATGATTGCATGTGACATAAAACATACTGATCACACACTACTCAACTTGATGTTGTTCAAATTATTTTATTTTATCAATGATTATTGTTTTATCTCCAACTATGATCGATTGATCATTATTTTCTTTGATTGATCCTGGTTTAACCGACTAAGACTTTCAAGAAGTTATTGAGATTTTGAGTAGACCTGAAAATTTCTTACCAAAAGTTTTCCTCCTAAATTTTACCTTGAACTGCAATCAAACATTTCTGTCGTCATATCAAGGTAGTTAAAAAGCATAATTCACCATATTTTACCCATTTTGATTAATGCCTCTGGAAAAACGTGATGATCAATAATGAATTTCTTTCGTGATCTTATACACAGCTCGACTTTAATTTGGTAAAATATAAATGGCAGAATTGAATCCCTTTTGATTAAAAGTTATAATCTAGACAATATATCATTGTCCTTTTCAGTGACGGGCAGTTACTATCTCGGGGTGGTTGATGGCGGCTACAACTCTGGCAGACATAGACCAGGGGAGGCAACCCAGAGGAACTACACCCTGAAGATATGGTGGGCTAACTGTCTGTACTGGAATGAGTCTGGGAGGGAGTGGTCGGACGATGGCTGCTGGAGTACAGGGGAGTCGACGTACTACGTCACACACTGCCGGTAACCAAACACACAGTCATCTGATCTGGGACACGCTTACCAGTATATATTTTCCAAATGTGTCCAAACTGGTTCTAACGAAACAAGCATTTGTGCAGTTTTCATTCAGACTTGAACATGTTTCTTGTGGTCAATTAAAATTGCTCAGACATTGGTTAAAAAAAATATAATTGATTTTGATGTGTATTTATAAATCTGAAATTTCATTAAGAAGAAAATATAGAATATGAAGTTACGTAATTGTCGTGGATATAAGAAAATATTATGCAGAAAAGAAAATGCAATGAATCACAAGGAAATTTCATGCAGAATTCCTCAAGAAAAAATATTTAAAATTGTATATTTAACATGACAAGATTCCAAAGATGAGATTTTAATTGAGCATAATATTGAAAACTGCAAGCAAATTGACTGCAACTATATATACATAATGAAATATTTCTGCGATACATTTAGGCCAAATGTTCAATAAAACATTTAATCTTCTAGCTAACAATGACCTAGATTTGGGACACATGTTTCTTCCGGGACAAAAATATTTTCTAATTATTTTGGACAATATAAAGTGTACTTTACCAGATTTGTCTATAACGTAGATAATTGCCATCCATATTGATGGCGATAAACCAATCGATGTTGAGATTTAACGTAATTATTAAGATAAGTGGATTAGGCCTACACTTGGATGGGCCTGCCACGCTATTGATTATTCGTTAGTGAAGAAGATAAAACAGGACATACTCTTTTACAGTTGTAATCACCTGACTGCGTTTGGTAGCCACTTCGATCTCGTGCCGAATGAACTGTCCTTCGTCGCAGTGGAAGACTTTTTTTCGTGAGTAATGATAGAATTAATAATACAGTGATGTTGATGCGCCATGAAGATTTTAATAGATATTTAAGGACTCTTCTGAGCCTCTTTCCTGTGTATGTAATTAATAAACCAATTAGGAGAGTCCAGTAATGAGTTTTTCTTTCTCTGATGTTGTTTCTGTACTTCATTTACTTTCTTTATTAAACTGAAAAAAAATCTGAATTTCCTACTTAAAAATGGTATAAAAGATATAAAAGATATCCTTGTATTCTTCAAGTTTTAATTTCTGTCAAATGATGACAATCAAATCTACTTCACAGTCAGATATTCAGAATCAGTGTTGTATTTACAACACATCCTAAATTTCATGTTGCCACGTTATAGTAATTTAACACCTATATGCAGTATATATTATAAAACTTCGGTGCACAATTAATAACATCACAATTAGTGATTCCTATAGTGTAACAGTGTCGTATTATAAATTTACTTTCATCAGAACATAATGTTTTTAACATAATGTTTGAAATATATACAGTAAAACCCTCCTAACTGGAACTCGTATGAACCCTGCAAATATTGCGGATAGTAGATGATAGAAGAAAAAAAAGAATTTTAATCAAGATGAGAGCATTTAATAAGATTTAAAATAGCTAAACAATGAAAACATCTAGCCACTGGTATTAAGAAAGTAAATAAAGTTGAAAAACTGCATGTGTAACGTACAGTACTTGTCGTTTTGACATGGTCAGCCATACTGTAATCGGCTACGTTAATTCTACAAAAATGTCAAAACGAGAAAAAAATCTTCGATCATTTTTTAAAATGAAGAAAATTTTGAATCCTTATTATCATAATGTTGATTGATAACAAAATTAACAATCACAAAGTTTGAATATCTTTAAAGTTGGTCAAGAATCCGCTATGTGGTTTCCCCTTACTATTGCCATGCCGAAATATGGTTTTTCACTCTCAGTGAATGAACACGTACGCCAAATCATCAATGTCAAAACATGGTCTGGAAAATATATATATGCACACATTTTTAGGGTAAGGGTACAGTTACTATGACCATGAAGAGTCGGGGACACATTTTTGTTCGAGGAATAACAGTTCGTCTAATCCGAAGTTACTTTACAAAGAATATTCACAAACTCGGTCGGGACCAGAGGCATTGTTAAACTAATGACGGGTATTGGAGTAAACCGAGTTTGAGGAAGTGAGATTTTACTGTAATATACTGTATATACATTTAATATAGGAGTAATCCACTAAAAACAAATACGTTTATTTTTCGAAGGGGAGGAGGAAAGTTTGTTTAGCGAAATTTGCTTTTGTACAGTAATTTTATTTTTGCAAAAATTACATCCAACAAAATTATAGCATATTGATCTATTCCGATCCCAGCACTTCATGTCCACCAATAGACGAAAAATCCATCCCACAAAATTTACCATATTTGCAACTATGGAAAAAATACAGCACATTTTAAAATTCATGTAGTGAATTGTAGTGTTATGATGGATGTCATTAATGTATAATCACATTTCCTGATTTTCAGTCGCCATGAAAACCCAATCACAATAACCTTGATAGGGGTCATTCTATGTCTATACGCTATTCTCATGGTGATCTGTCACCGTGCCGATATCCACGACGCCAAGAAAGGGGGGATAACTTATCTTCAGGATAACACCATCACGGATCAACAGAGGTTTGAGGTTACCGTGGAAACAGGCTTCAGAAAAGGGTCTGGAACTACAGCAAAGGTACGTACTGCAGCACAGCCTTAAATTACACTCGGATGTAATAGTGAATTATTTGTGTCTTTTGATAGAGAAATTAAATTTGTATATGTTGATTTTTTTAAAAATTTGGATGCTTTATAAGCATGATATAAACGAGACCAAGTTAGTTTAGAGTGCATCATAAGTTAAAGGTTAAAGTAAGTATATTTGTGTTGTATGTGCACACGCACTATGTCTTTACATACTTAGATCTTATATCTAACTCTGTGATTTCAAGTAATTACCATACATTTCTGTTCCAATCTAATCACAGTAGCTTCTTCCAGTATCATTACCAATATTATATCAAATATTAATGTTTGGTCCACGTGTCAAAAGCCTTATATCAGCTTTACAATCACACCTAACACATACCAACCAACTTTGAGATCGTTACCTGATTGTATTGATGGTATATCAAACAGATCAGTCTCATACTTCACGGAGAGGAAGGCATGTCAGAGACGAGGGAGCTGATCACAGACGACCGTCGACCTCTGTTTGAGCGCAACTCAAGGGACAAGTTTATCCTCACGTAGGTTGTCTTATCACTCAGAGAAAACAGAACAGAAAAATGTGAAAGAAATATACACAAACAAAATCACCTTGGTGTCTTTTTGTTCAAGTTGAAAAAACCCAGTTAATATGAATATAACCTTTGTAAACATACCCTGTGTAATCTGGTCCCAACACCGTTAGTATCTGGTTACCAAATGCAAATATGTACTTATTGCAAATGAAACTATGTGGCAAATTGGTGTTCTGTATGGATAGATTTTACTACATCTTCCACAATAAGACCCGTGGGATAACATCCGAGCAAAAGAGAGATTTATATAAGTTGAAATGAATTGTTTCATAATTGTTGTAAAATAAGGAAATTTCACGTATAAGAGAAAATCACAAAGGAATTTCTTTCTTTAGCATGACTTGATTGCAATATCCTTTGTTTCAGGCAGAGTTGATGTAAAAAGACTTGATCAAAACATCTATACCAACAAACAGGGGAGATAACTAACGTTGCAACAGATTTATGACTTCTTTTTATGTATTGAATTAGCAGATAGCTTATGTTTGGATAGCCTTATATCAATTTTGATATAAAACCCTGAATAAGAAGGAGATAACTGGTGTTTCCATAGCTTATGACACTGTTTTATTGAAGACAAGGGAAATAACTGATGTTTCCATAGCTGATGATACTGTTTTATTTAGGACAAGGGAGATAACTGATGTTTCCATAGTTTATGACACTGTTTTATTTAAGACAAGAGTGATAACTGATGTTTCCATAGTTTATGACACTGGTTTTTTTAAGACAAGGGAGAAAACTGATGTTTCAATAGCTTATGATACTGTTTTATTTAAGACAAAGGAGATAACTGATGTTTCCATAGCTTATGACACTGTTTTATTTAAGACAAGGGAGATAACTGATGTTTCCATAGCTTATGACACTTTTTATTTAAGACAGGGTAGATAACTGATGTTTCTATAGCTTATGACACTGTTATATTTAAGACAAAGGAGATAACTGATGTTTCCATAGCTTATGACACTGTTTTATTTAAACAAGGGAGAAAACAGATGTTTCCATAGCTTATAACACTGTTATATTTAAGACAAGGGAGATAACTGATGTTTCCATAGCTTATGACACTGTTTTATTTAAGACAAAGGAGATAATTGATGTTTCCATAGCTGATGATACTGTTTTATTTCAGACAAGGGAGATAACTGATGTTTCCAAAGCTGATGATACTGTTTTATTTAAGACAAGGGAGATAACTGATATTCCATAGTTTATGACACAATATTTTCTAAGACAAGGGAGATAACTGATGTTTCCATAGTTTATAACACTGTATTATCTAATACAAGGGAGATAACTGATGTTTCCATAGCTTATAACACTGTTTTATTTAAGACAAGTGAGATAACAAATATTTCTAGAACTTATAACACAGTATTTTCTAAGACAAGGGAGATAATTGATATTTCAATACCTTATAATGCTGTATTATTTCAAACAAGGGAGATAACTGATGTTTGCATGACTTGATATCATTATATCTTTATAACTATCTAATAGGCTGCCAGACAGTATTGGTAAAATCTGGAAGGTACAGATTTGGCACAACAACTCTGGTCAGTCTCCCAGCTGGTATCTCAGTCGAGTCATCGTAAAGGACCTCAACAATGGTAAATATGCAGCAAAGACATTATTCAAAAAATAAATGTCCATTTTCATTTCATATGTCACAATAAAAACCAGAGTAAAAGTTTCCAAAGAAAAGAAAACACAAATAAATGATTTTATGTCTCTTCCAATTTATATTTCAGAAGTATGCTTTTCCTTTTTCCAAAATCATGTTTCATGTTGTTAACATTTCTTTATAAAGGTAATGTATACTACTTCCTGTCCGAGAAATGGCTGGCCGTTGAAGAAGAGGATGGGAAGGTGGAACGAGAGTTCATGGCACTGGAGGGCAGTCTTGGTGTCAGAAAAGTAAGATGACCCTTCAGATTGTTCCCTTAGAGTAAATAAGGGGGTTTTCTCCTTTGTTTTTGTGCTCTCTACCTGAAAGTGGGGTTGTTATCCTGAAATTGTTGTCAAGAGATAGAAAAATATGGGTTCAGTTGTTATCTGTAAGGCAGAAATACCAGTTGTCTCCATTTATCCATGCTTGCAAACTTTCATCTGTTCTATACAATGTATTTACTGAAGTTAATAGTCAGACTTTGGAATTATAATGTAATGGTTGTCCATGAGGGGAGTGGGGGAAGGG
>NW_018480067.1:142900-171841 GCF_002113885.1 Mizuhopecten yessoensis | reverse complement strand
GGGGGGTTGGTTGGTCTCTAATAATTTGTTGCTGAGGAGATAAGATCAAAAAGTTTTGAGTCTCCAGTCAATTGTTCCAATTATACAATGTAATTTATAAGTCCAGCTGTTCCCCAGAATGACATGTAGAGAGTTGTTTCCTTTATTTATTGTCCTCAAAGTAGAAAGAAATGGGTCAATTCCTTGTTATGATAATGCTCATGAATCTCGAAATAATGTCAATATTTGTTTTGTTGAAAAACATCTTTCTAATCATGTGTAAGAATGAAAAATAGCCACAAGAATTATTATAATAATTAAGCTTAAAGTTTTACATATCAATCAGTGTGGTAGTTTACTTGTTATAGGTATTCTGGGCTAAGGGCACACAGTACATGGCCGACCACCACCTGTGGACGTCGCTGTTTACCCATCCATCCCCAAGTCACTTCACTCGCACACAGCGTCTCACCTGCTGTCTCACTCTGCTCATGATGTACATGTGTCTCAATGCCATGTGGTATAAACAGGCACCTTCAGAGGTAGGTCTACATGTACATATGTCTGAATGCCATGTGGTATAAATGGGAACATTCAGAGGTAGGTATTCATGTATATGCGTCTCGATGCCATGTGGTATAAACAGGAACCTCCAGAGGTAGGGATACATGTACATGGGTCTCAATGCCATGTGGCATAAATGGGCACCTCCCGAGCTAGGTATACATGTACCTGTGTCTCAATGCCTTGTGGTATAAATGGGAACATTCAGAGGTAGGTATTCATGTATATGAGTCTCAATGCCATGTGGCATAAATGGGCACCTCCCGAGCTAGGTATACATGTACGTGTGTCTCAATGCCATGCGGTATAAACAGGCACCTTCAGAAGTAGGTATACATGTAAATATGTCTCAATGCCATGCGGTATAAATGGGCACCTTCAGAAGTAGGTATACATGTAAATATGTCTCAATGCCATGCGGTATAAACGGGCACCTCCCGAGGTAGGTATACATGGATATGCGTCTCAATGCCATGTAGTATAAACGGGCACCCCAACAGGTAGGTATACATGTACCTGTGTCTCACTGCCCTGTGGGATAAATGGGCACCTTCAGAAGTAGGTATACATGTATACGTGTCTCAATGCCATGTGATATAAACGGGCACCTTCAGAAGTAGATGTACATAATACTATTGTCTCAATGCCATGCGGTATAAACGGGCACCCCAACAGGTAGGTATACATGTATATGCCTCTCAATGCCATGTGGGTGAAACGGGCACCTTCAGGGGTAGGTATACATGTACATGCGTCTCAATGCCACGTGGTATAAACGGGCGCCTTCAGAGGTAGGTGTACATGTATAAGCGTCTCAATGCCATGTGGGATAAATGGGCACCTTCAGAGCTAGGTATACATGTACCTGTGTCTCACTGCCCTGTGGGATAAATGGGCACCTTTAGAGGTAGGTATACATCTATATGCGTCTCAATTCCATGTGGTATAAACAGGCATTGAGACATATTTACATGTATACCTACCTTTGAAGGTGCCCGTTTATATCACATGGCATTGAGACGCTTATACATGTAAACCTACCTCTGGAGGCGCCCATTTATACCACATGGGCACCTCCAGAGCTAGGTATACATGTACCTGTGTCTCACTGCCCTGTGGGATAAATGGGCACCTTCAGAGGCAGGAATACATGTATATGCGTCTCAACGCCATGTGGTATAAAGGGGCACCTCCAGAGGTCGGTATACATGTACATGCGTCTCAATGCCACGTGGTATAAACGGGCCCCTTCAGAGGTAGGTATTCATGTATATGCGTCTCAACGCCATGTGGTATAAAGGGGCACCTCCAGAGGTAGGAATACATGTATATGCGCCTCAATGCCATGTGGGTGAAACGGGCACCTTCAAAGGTAGGTATACATGGACATATGTCTCAATGCCAGGTGGTATAAATGGGCACCTTCAGAGCTAGGTATACATGTACCTGTGTCTCAATGCCTTGTGGTATAAATGGGAACCTCCAGAGGTAGGGATACATGTACATGGGTCTCAATGCCATGTCGTATAAATGGGCACCTTCATAGGTAGGTATACATGGACATATGTCTCAATGCAATGTGGTATAAACAGGCACCTCCAGAGGTCGGTATACATGTATATGCCTCTCAATGCCATGTGGCATAAATGGGCACCTCCCGAGCTAGGTATACATGTACATTTGTCTCAATGCCATGCGGTATAAACAGGCACCTTCAGAAGTAGGTATACATGTAAATATGTCTCAATGCCAGGTGGTATAAATGGGCCCCTCCAGAGGTAGGTATACGTGTACATATGTCTCAATGCGATGTTGTATCAACGGGTACCTTCAGAGGTAGGGATACATGTACATGGGTCTCAATGCCATGTAGTATAAATGGGCACCTTCATAGGTAGGTATACATGTACGGATGTCTCAATGCCATGGGGTATAAACAGGCACATCCAGAGGTAGGTATCCATGTATATGCGTCTCAACGCCATGTGGTATAAATGGGCACCTCCAGAGCTAGGTATACATGTATATGTGTCTCAATGCCATGTGGTATAAATGGGCACCTCCAGAGGTAGGTATACATGTATATGTGTCTCAATGCCATGTGGTATAAACGGGCACCTTCAGAGGTAGGTATACATGTACATATGTCTCAATGCCATGTGGTATAAATGGGCACCTTCAGAAGTAGATGTACATAATACTATAGGTTCAATGTTATACAAATGATCCTGTATGTTGATCCTTCATTTTCTTGTAAACCCAGCATTCTGATGGTCATCTTTCAAATCCAAGGGCTTGGATCAAATAAATCGTGTGGCAGCGTAACTATAAAATGAACAGACTTTAAAGTTGGGTTTAGCTCCTCTGTAGTCTTCCAACGACAGGAGTAAGCCTAACAATCGGGCAGGTTTTTATACCTAAAACCAATCGTATAGCCTATTTAGGGAGATTTTGATTTTGTCTTGACATATTCCAAAGTTGAAGAGAAGATATTTGTATCTTGAGCAGAACACCTCGGTTTCAAAGATGTCTGATGTTGGTATCACTTTGGCATTTCATTGAGGAGTAACTATCCTTTATCATGTTTACCCTTTCACCACTGTAGACCATTATGGACTCATCCAGATGAATGTATGGTAGAGTCTACTCAAGTTACCGAGGGGTGAAAGGGTTTATCTAACTCCCTCATAAGGATAGCATGATGAATAACGTATGTATATTTAACAAAATTATAACTTTATCGTAGGTGAGAGGAGAGTTTGGTTTGTTGGACCTATCACTGCGGAATGTCACAGTTGGTGCCATGTGTTGTGCTGTAGCCATTCCTGTCAACCTCTTTCTGGCCTTACTTTTCCGGAGAAGCAAGGTCAGTTCCGACATGAGCGTGACCTTTATTCTGATATTTAAATAATTAAAGAAGTTACAATCAAAAGAAAAATTTATCAAAAAAGAGTATTGGTATATGATTAAATTAAGGCTATTGCAGGAAAATTGCATAGCTCTGCTCACATGTGTTGCTGTCAATAGATGAGTAATGACTGTTGGGTACCTGTTCACTTTATAAGGCGACGATTCCAGTGAATAGAAAGTGAAAGTCAGAATTGATTTGTTTTCATTTAAAAGTTGGAGAAGTGATCCAAAATAGATTAAAGTTCAAGTTCAAATTCAAATTCAAATTCTTTTATTATTAATAACTTTTCAACGTATCAGTTTACAAAAAAAAACATTTAAATACAGCAACAGACACTGTAATAATGCAGTAGAAAATGAGCAAAATATACAAGGTAGTGACATATTGTTCATCATTACATTATAGACTTTCTTAATTGAATGGTGTTGTATATATATATTTACTTAACATAATTGATTCCTTTAACAGAATGTCAATATGTAACATTTTGGTTCAAATTTATTGACTTTGCTTTCTTCAGAAGCAAAGGTCAACGGGTGAGGTTGACCCAGAGTTGGAAGAGGAAAAAGACAAACACTACCCGAGTGGCAAACCAGACGGTGCCCCCCAAGATGATGATGAGGATTCGGAGGCTGTCCAGCCAGTAATGACCTACAGTATCCTTGACCAGTCTATCTTGAACTGGCCAAGCATTCAGGACTGGGCACAAAAACAGTGGATGAAACGTCAGCACTCCACCATGTCTATAGAGGAAACTACCAGTGGCAAAACCAACGACAACACCCTGCAACAGGGGCAGACAACTCTCACACCCACACATA
The DNA here is from genome assembly GCF_002113885.1 of Mizuhopecten yessoensis. Taxonomy (NCBI): domain Eukaryota; kingdom Metazoa; phylum Mollusca; class Bivalvia; order Pectinida; family Pectinidae; genus Mizuhopecten; species Mizuhopecten yessoensis. Next base: position 167,566 of record NW_018480067.1, on the reverse strand, counting down.
TACTCCATAAGCGAGTAATCGGATCCGAGACTGACCAAGCTTCCAGTGGGTTTGAGGATTCCAACAGCACTGACCCAAGACCGCAAATGACCATCAGTTCCCAGGCCAGTAGTATCAAGAACAAAGCGCCTTCTGTATCCAGTTCTGTCAGTCAAAAGTCGTCAGGTGAGAGGTTCATGCACTTCAAGTATGATGATATAATTGTGTATGATAATATATAATATATAATTTGTAATATAGTAACAAAGTGAAGCACTAGCATAATTAGTTCAGAAGGGAATTTATCAACTCTAATTCAAAACTTCATTTTCAAAGTCATTTTACTGGATTCAAGTAAAAATTGAAGAAACATCATTTTAAGAGATATTGTAGGTATCATTATAAAAAGGAAAAGATGAAAGAAAACTTTGTTTAAGAAATGAAAGAAATAATGAATTTGTAATATTTTGTTTATCTTTTGGTTGAAGTGCTGAGCGCGAGGAAGAACTTTGAGCGGCGTGTGTTCCTGCCATACTGGTTTCAATATGTGGCCTGGACTTTGTGTACAATCATCTGTCTTGGCTGTGCTGTTGTTACGGTTTTGTATGGATTCAGGTACAAAGTATTCACATTTTGGGGTTATTAGACCCCATCATCAAGATACATGTAAAGTTAATGTAACTAAAATAAAACAAACAGATACCTTGTCAACGTCACTGTCACTTAAAATAGAGAAAAAGAATATTTCATTTACAGATGATAATAAAGTTCTGATAGCCCCGTCATAATCACAATAAAAATTCATGTGTGTTGGAAAAGACCACCTACCAATGACATCTGTGTGTCTTTTTAGTGTCCCCCACCAGTTCCCAGGGGGGACTAGAGGTTTGAACTCCATCCTTCCGTCTGAGAAGTTTGTCCGGGACACAACTTCTAAACTTTTCACCTGGAGTAACTAAATTTGATGTACAAGGACATCTTGGGATGGGGGAGTCGGAGTGCAAAAATATGACTTGACCTTTGACCTTTACTTTCATAAATGTTTCTCCGGGCAATATCTTATATCTTCTATTCTATTTTATCTGGAGTAACCAGATTTGGTGTACAAGGACATCTTGGGATGGTGAAGTGCAAAAATTAGGTCACTGTGACCTATGACTTGACCTTTGACCTTTACTTTTGTAAATGTTTCTCTGGGCAATAATTTCTATACAGTACTATTTCACCTGGAGTAACCAGATTTGATGTACAAGGACAATCTTAGGATGGCAGAGAGAGAGAAGTATGTATCAGGATACTTCCCTAACAGTAGGTGCATCCTGACCTAAGATATAGAATATAGAAGTCGCATTACTGGTGGGGGACTATGGATTGACTTACAATACTTTGCCTTGTTTTTCATAATTTAACTTTTTATTTCTCTATATGGCATTCCCACTATTTTTAACCATACCAAATTCAGTTGGCATTCATATAGGCTTGATTGCTATGGACCCATTGTTGACGTTATAATTGTTACATTGGATAACTGCACTGACCCTTCCTAGGCGATGGCTGTTCTATTCATTGAACAAGCATGCATTGTAATTGCTGAATCATAATAAGTGTAATTCAAATTTTTTCTATGAGATGAACAAATTAAAAAAAATTGTAAATATTGAACTGCTATCAGTTGGCAATATGTATTCCAACTGGACAAAGGCAAATCCAATTAGTGCACTTACTTGAATTTGCCTTTATCCAGCTGAATACCAACTAAAAGCAGGTCAATGCTTAACGACCCCCTGTTTAGTACTACCCAGGCTACTGACATCTACCTCACTGCCATTTCCTACTTATGTACTATGCGGGGGCGGTGCTGACGTTGAAGTTTGCATAATTGTCAGTCTGTTTTCACAGCCTAGTTTATTGCAGGTACAATTAAAATTACAAAGCTACAACAGTATTGTCATGAAATTGTTTGCTTTCTGCAGAAATGTAGCTATAACAGCAAAAGTATTCTTTTATTCAATTACTCCATATTTCTATTTCATTATAGGTGAACTTTGCTGTTTTGTATGAAGTTTTAATATTGTGTAATGTTTTCCCGACAGGTTTGGCCAGACCAAGGGTATGATGTGGCTACAATCTCTGTACTTCAGTGCTGTTGTCTGTATCTTCATCTCTCATCCACTTATGGTAAGTCTTTACTTCCAATACAATTCTGTGGTTACAATAATACTGTGAATAAACGACACAGGAAATTCACCCCTGTCAACTTTTCAAAAACTTCAATCAATAGTTTTGGAGACACAACATCCTTTATAAGTTGAAATACCGGTGCAATTTGGATGATTACTGCTGATTACATGTTTTATACGGATTCCTGGCTTATAGCTTATCAAGGAATTCCAACAGAGTGGGGACAACACGCCGAAACATGTCAGCACCATGCTTGAATATACCATCTATAATCTAGATAATGTTGTGTGTCCCTGCTCCGCTGGAAAACTTTGTTAGTTTAAGGAAAAATTGATAAGTTTTTATTCTATATATTTTCAAAAAGATATTAAAATTCAGAATTGAAGCTGTTTTAATTGAGATCTAAAAAATCCTGTTTTGACCGAAAACACAAACACATTTGTTGTTTCCTGTGACATGTAGATTTCTTCACATTGTCAGTTTGATGATTTGTATTGGAATGACATTGTAAGCTTATTTGTATATCTTGTGTAAATATTTTACTTTCGGAAAAATTGCATGGCCTGAAATTTGCTGTATCTGAGAACAAATTATCAAACAAAATGAAAAAACTTGGAGGGGATTGTTGTTGACAAGACATTCAGCCTTGACAATTTCTGTCCACAGATCTGTATAGCAGTAGTTTACACGGCAATAAAATACAGGAACAATCCGTCCATCCTTGACCATTGCGAGGACGGCTACTTTGGGGAGCAGGCTAAGCTGGAGATCTTAAGGAGGAAGAAGGAGAAGGCCAAGGAAATACTGGATGAAAATAAGGAGATAGAGAGGGTTAGTCTTAGATTAGGCTAGAAAGTTTCTATCAAGTTTGTGCCAGAAACATGTAATTTGTTTCTTGTAATTTATAGAATATAAATAATTAAAAGTTAAACCCTTTCACCACTGTAGACCATAATGGACTCATCCAGATCAATGCATGGTAGAGTCTACTAAAGATTATTAACATAGGAGTGAAAGTGTTATACATCAAAGATATATTGTTGATACTTCTATATGTTAAGAAATAAATAAATTCTACACAAATCAAAAGATGTAAATATTGTGATCAGTGACTCTACAAAAGTTCCATAAATTTACGCACATAGTACACACTTTTTAGGGGAAAGTGATAATATCAAGAAAGGGGTGCGAAGGTATAGTGCATGTTATACACGAGTGCGTACCATACATGAATATTTAAGGTATATAATATGTAACAGGCTGAAGCACTAGGATTTCAAAAATGTTAACAATACTTTCAAATTTTGTGAAACTTTTAACTCATCCACCCCTCAACTTTCATAATGGACTATTCCAACCTTTGAATTGGAAGAGTTCAAATGTGTCTTAAGGGGTGAATGAGTTAACTTTATTGGTATTGTGAGATATGTGTATAAGTTGATATATTCCATCACAGGAAATTGTACTATTGTTTTGTTTCATGAATATAATACATATACATGTATGTGGTAAGAAAAGTAGCAGAAAGCAGTAAATAAATTGGAAAACAAATACCGAAACCAGTTTCATTGATGATATACAACTTATTTGACCAACGTGAACTTTATTTGTTTGTTCCTATAAGGGTGTGGCTGCTAGACAGAGGTCGCGGTACCTGAGATTTGCCAGACCGCCACAGGAGAAACAATTGATTGAGGCAAGAAAGAAGATTCTGAAGGAGAAGAAAGCCATGTCTCTTGTCAGGTGTGAAAAAAATACTGTTGATAGATTTGGTTAATTAAAAGCTAAGCTTGAATGTAATTTTACTGTATATAACATTTCATATACAGTTTCATTTTCATAGACATCATTTTAAAATGTTCATATATCTCATGTCTTTGCAGTAATTCTGTGGGTTTCTTTGTGATGTTAACCCTTGTATGTGTGATGGCCTATGGGAAGGACATTGTTACCTCCCCTTTCTACCTCAATGAAGCCATCAAAAATACATTGATCAGGTAAGTGTGTGGTTTATCATTTTTTTAAAAATTCATGACTTGAAAATAAAACCTCAATGATTAAGAAAATGTTTGTCAATTAAAAAGCCAAAATAATCTGCTTAAACTTACTGGTGTAGTGAAAGTTGGTTTCATTGTATTTTGAATTTATTTAACCATATCAATGAAATTCCCACAAAGTGACAACCTTAGTTGTCTTCCTTTATTACCAGTTCTGGGGTGGTGAAGTTTGCCGACATTTCTCAACCAGGGGACTGGTATACCTGGAGTCAGACCACCATGCTAAACACTCTATACACTGACCAAGGTCAACAGGAAAACAATTCCAAGGTCATACAGGTAACAGCTGAAATATAGCTAAATTTGTACAACAATTTTCAAGATAAAGGAAGACATGTTTGTGTTTTTATAAAACTGATATCTCAAATTTATGCTTCATATGCAAGGTGTTTTCAGGTTTCCTGACTTTCATTTCCAAGTGCAAATAAAGGAGATATTTATGTATCAGATAAATAACTCTCATTATCTTGTATTTTTGGCACAGGGACATGTCACATGGATGAATAGTAAATATATATTAGTGGTGGTACAGTACAGTGTATGTATAAATGTTGAATATATATATTCTTTAGGTGTTTTTTGAAATATTCCAAAACAATTTTCAGCAGAAATTTGCCCTCCATGGAAGCAGTTTTGTGATTGGTCAGATCCACCTGCGTCAGATGAGAGTGGTTAAGGAGCCGTGTGTACAAAAGTTACCACATCTGCCCGAGTATTGTCTCCATGACTACAGCTACACCAACAAGATGAAAGACGTTTCACCGGACATGAATGAGACGTGGACAGAAAACACAGCCTTCTTTAATATTTTTGGAAAGCACGGCGTATACGATAACTCTGGCTTTGTCATTAAGTTAGATAACTCAAGGTAACAACATTTCTGCGGTATGTTTTCGTAAGACACTATTGGTATTCATCGGTTGTTCCTCCCGTTATATCTATAGATCTGTACATAAAAGGGGATAACTGTTTACTGGGAAATATTTGCTGCAGTTTAATTTTCGCCTTTTTGTGGTGCAAATTTATCATTACTACGAACATTTATAAACAGCATGATATACATAGTAATTTAAATGTAAATGGGGAATCAAATATTGGGCGAAAATGGAATTTAACATCAAAGGGCAAAACATTCCTGGTATACAGTTTCTCAGTGTAAATTAAAAAAGTAAAAATCAGATACAAAATATCTTCGTAAAATCACATCAGTTGAACATTTAAATGTACTAACTTCAGTCTTCTGGGTTTCAACCACTGAAAATGGTAGAAAAAACCCAAAACCATCTGTTAATGAGATGTTTTGCTTTACCGTACGTTCTTCTAAAGAGAATGAGAAGTACATTAAATGTCACCGGAATGCTTCATTTCATTAAGTAAAAATTAAGTATTGTGCGTGGATAGTAAAGTTAAAAATGATAAATTTCAAAAACAGAATACACTGTACAAGAATTACTGTATTACAATTTCTTTCTTTTCAGATCCAAAGCCCTGTCTCAGCTACAGCAGCTGGAGTACCAAGGCTGGATAAACAAGCACACCCGGGCAGTGGTCGTCGAACTCACCTTATTTAATGCTCCGACAAATCTCTTCTCGTCCGTTGCATTGGTTATGGAACTTCCACCAACAGGGGGCGCTTTTATGGACCATCGGGTTATATCGACTTATCTGTACCGTTACATGACCCCAACCGATAACTTTGTGTTGGCTTGTGAGGTAAGGTATCAACTGATCATTGCATTAGAAACTATATAAATAAATATGAATCGTAATGATTTACTTCGTTAGTGTAGAAGGTAGTACTGTCCAATAACTGGTATGAGTGTTCTCATTGTCAGCTATAATCTATACAATTCATCAATTGGATTGTATAATTTTTAAGGTCACCTGAGCTTTAGCTCAAGCGACCTATTGCTATCCGTCTTCGTCCGTCTTCGTCCGTCGTCGTCGTCTGTTAACATTTTACATTTTCAACTTAAGCTGAAATACTGGCAAAGGGATTTCATTAATATTTCATGGGAAGATTACTGACATCTCCCTGACCAAGTGTTGTTATTTTTCGGGTCGATCAGAAATCCAATATGGCCGACACGGCCGCCATTTTGAAAAACTATTTCAAACTTAAAGTCAAGTTCTGCTGGGTCGATTGAACTGAAACCTGGTAGGAATGTTCGACTCATGGTCCTGACAAAGTGTTATTATTTTTCGGGTCGATCAGAAATCCAATATGGCCGACAAGGCCGCCATTTTGAAAAACTATTTCAAACTTAAAGTCAAGTTCTGCTGGGCCAATTGAACTGAAACTTTGTAGGAATGATCGACCCATAATCCTGACAAAGTGTTGTTATTTTTTTTCGGGTCGATGAGAAATCCAATATGGCCGCCACGGCCGCCATTTTGAAAAACTTTTTCAAAATTAAAGTCAAGTTCTACTCGGCCAATTGAACTGAAACTTTGTAGGATTGATCGACTCATGGTCCCGACAAATTGTTGTTATTTTTCGGGTCGATCAGAAATCCAATATGGCCGACAGGGCCGCCATTTTGAAAAACTTTTTCAAAGTTAAAGTCAAGTTCTACTGGGCCGATTGAACTGAAACTTTGTAGGAATGAACGACCCATGGTCCTGACACAGTGTTGTTATTTTTCCTTTCGATCAGAAATCCAATTTGGCCGACACGGCCGCCATTATGAAAAACTATTTCAAACTTAAAGTCAAGTTCTACTGGGCCAATTGAATGGAAACTTTGTAGGAATGATCAACTCATGGTCCTGACAAAGTGTTGTTATTTTTCGGGTCGATCAGAAATCCAATATGGCCGACACGGCCGCCATTTTGAAAAACTGTTTCAAACTTAAAGTCAAGTTCTACTGGGCCGATTGAACTGAAACTTTGTTGGAATGATCAACTCATGGTCCTGACAAAGTGTGTTGGTTTTTTTTGTCGGGTCGATCAGAAATCCAATATGGCCGCCATAGCCGCCATTTTGAAAAACTATTTCAAACTTAAAGTCAAGTTCTACTGGGCCGATTGAACTGAAACTTTGTTGGAATGATCAACTCATGGTCCTGACAAAGAGTGTTGGTTTTTTTTGTCGGGTCGATCAGAACTCCAATATGGCCGCCATAGCCGCCATTTTGAAAAACTATTTCAAACTTAAAGTCAAGTTCTACTGGGCCGATTGAACTGAAACTTTGTAGGAATGATCAACTCATGGTCCTCAATAAGTGTTGTTATTTTTCTGGTCATTCAGATATCCAATATGGCCGCCATGTCTGCCATTTTGAAAAAACTATTTCAAACTTAAAAACAAGTTCTAATAGGCAGATTTAACTGAAACTCGGGTGTAGGAATGATCAGCTCATGGTCCTGACAAACTTGAGTTAACATTATACTTAACTATATGGTACTCAAATTGGTACATATTTCAACAACAAAAACAAATACTGTAAAATTTGGAATTTTTGACATAATAAACTTTTATGAATCACATATATATATATATCCGGTACTGTTTATAATGTATATTTAAAAAATAATAAAAAAATAAAAATAAAAAATAAAAGATTCCCAAATAACATTTGTATTGGAGCCTTGAGCATTAATGTTCCCAGGGTAACACTTTGTACAAGCCCTCGTATGAATTTTGTTTCTGATCGATTTGTGAAATACATCTTTTTGCATTAATATGAGAGAAATGTCAATCATGAATTCCAATATACGGACAACAATTATTCAAATACGTTCATATATATTTAAACAAGGGACTTATTTTTTGGTTTTCTTTGTGTTTTTTTCCCTCATTCTTTGGTTATTTGTTTAAGATTAAGATTACTTTGTCTTTTTTCCAGTTGTTTTTTGTGATCCTGACATTGTACAAAATGAAGAATGAGGTATGTAACTGGATAAAACTGAAAAGGAACTATCTTCACAGTGCTTGGAACATCGTACAGGTGAGTTTAATATCAGAAATTTTAGTATAATCTGAATATTATTGTCACTTCCCATTCAACAATTTGCTTCAGGGAATATGAAAATATACAAGTGGGTCATATCTGCCATTACCTGCATTTTATGCATCAGTTCTGCAAACATGTAAAATTTGTATTAATTTTGTACAAAAATTATCCATTATATAGTTGTTACACAAATGCGTAAAATAATTTATGGAATAATTTGTGTTATTTAATTTGGGACCTTGCCATTTTTAAATGTGTAAAAAGTGTAGACTATAATCAATGTTTTTCAAGACAACCCAAGACAATCAGTTAGAGATTATACCAGATATTTTAATAAAAAGAATATATAATATTTTTTAGCTCACCTGCCCGAAGGGCAAGTGAGCTTATGCCATGGTGCGGCGTCCGGCGTCCGTCCGTCCGTCCGGCGTCTGTCTGTCCGGCATCAACTTTTTATTTTAAACAACTTTTTCTCAATAACCAAAAGGCCCAGGTTACTGATATTGGGCCTGTAGCAAGCTGGGATGAAGGGCTACCACGTTTGTTCAAATGAATGACCATGACACACTTTCAAGGTCACTGAGGTCAGATGTCTTAAAATCTTAAAACAACTTCTTCTCAATAACCGAAAGGCCTAGGGTACTGATATTAGGCCTGTAGCATGCTGGGATGAAGGGCTACTAAGTTTGTTCAAATGAATGACCTTGATCCACTTTCAACCTGATGTCCTTGTTCGATATTCAAGGTCACCGGCGTCATATGTTTAAATCTTTTAATAGGTTCTTATGAATCAAACACTGATATTCTGCCTGTAGCTGTATTTTAGTCCACTTTTAAGATAACAAGTATGAAATTGTAAAATTTCTTTTGTTTTTTTCTTGTGTTTTCTGGTGATATGATGCATATTATTGTGTATCTCCTTAAGAACTGAGGTGTCTGACTAACATTGAGCTATCTCATGTTTTCAGTGTTTGATGGTGGCTCTGTCTCTGACCCACATTGAGCTATCTCATGTTTTCAGTGTTTGACAGTGGCTCTGTCTCTGACTTACATTGAGCTATCTCATGTTTTCAGGGTTTGACAGTGGCCTTGTCTCTGACCCACATTGAGCTATCTTATGTTTCAGTGTTTGATGGTGACTCTGTCTCTGACTTACATTGAGATATCTCATGTTTTCAGTGTTTGACAGTGGCCTTGTCTCTGACCCACATTGAGCTATCTTATGTTTTCAGTGTTTGATGGTGGCTCTGTCTCTGACCCACATTGAGCTATCTTATGTTTTCAGTGTTTGATGGTGGCTCTGTCTCTGACCCACATTGAGCTATCTTATGTTTTCAGTGTTTGATGGTGGCTCTGTCTCTGACCCACATTGAGCTATCTTATGTTTTCAGTGTTTGATGGTGGCTCTGTCTCTGACCCACATTGAGCTATCTTATGTTTTCAGTGTTTGATGGTGGCTCTGTCTCTGACCCACATTGAGCTATCTTATGTTTTCAGTGTTTGATGGTGGCTCTGTCTCTGACCCACATTGAGCTATCTTATGTTTTCAGTGTTTGATGGTGGCTCTGTCTCTGACCCACATTGAGCTATCTTATGTTTTCAGTGTTTGATGGTGGCTCTGTCTCTGACCCACATTGAGCTATCTTATGTTTTCAGTGTTTGACGGTGGCTCTGTCTCTGACCCACATTGAGCTATCTTATGTTTTCAGTGTTTGATGGTGGCTCTGTCTCTGACCCACATTGAGCTATCTTATGTTTTCAGTGTTTGATGGTGGCTCTGTCTCTGACCCACATTGAGCTATCTTATGTTTTCAGTGTTTGATGGTGGCTCTGTCTCTGACCCACATTGAGCTATCTTATGTTTTCAGTGTTTGATGGTGGCTCTGTCTCTGACCCACATTGAGCTATCTTATGTTTTCAGTGTTTGATGGTGGCTCTGTCTCTGACCCACATTGAGCTATCTTATGTTTTCAGTGTTTGATGGTGGCTCTGTCTCTGACCCACATTGAGCTATCTTATGTTTTCAGTGTTTGATGGTGGCTCTGTCTCTGACCCACATTGAGCTATCTTATGTTTTCAGTGTTTGATGGTGGCTCTGTCTCTGACCCACATTGAGCTATCTTATGTTTTCAGTGTTTGATGGTGGCTCTGTCTCTGACCCACATTGAGCTATCTTATGTTTTCAGTGTTTGATGGTGGCTCTGTCTCTGACCCACATTGAGCTATCTTATGTTTTCAGTGTTTGATGGTGGCTCTGTCTCTGACCCACATTGAGCTATCTTATGTTTTCAGTGTTTGATGGTGGCTCTGTCTCTGACCCACATTGAGCTATCTTATGTTTTCAGTGTTTGATGGTGGCTCTGTCTCTGACCCACATTGAGCTATCTTATGTTTTCAGTGTTTGATGGTGGCTCTGTCTCTGACCCACATTGAGCTATCTTATGTTTTCAGTGTTTGATGGTGGCTCTGTCTCTGACCCACATTGAGCTATCTTATGTTTTCAGTGTTTGATGGTGGCTCTGTCTCTGACCCACATTGAGCTATCTTATGTTTTCAGTGTTTGATGGTGGCTCTGTCTCTGACCCACATTGAGCTATCTTATGTTTTCAGTGTTTGATGGTGGCTCTGTCTCTGACCCACATTGAGCTATCTTATGTTTTCAGTGTTTGATGGTGGCTCTGTCTCTGACCCACATTGAGCTATCTTATGTTTTCAGTGTTTGATGGTGGCTCTGTCTCTGACCCACATTGAGCTATCTTATGTTTTCAGTGTTTGATGGTGGCTCTGTCTCTGACCCACATTGAGCTATCTTATGTTTTCAGTGTTTGATGGTGGCTCTGTCTCTGACCCACATTGAGCTATCTTATGTTTTCAGTGTTTGATGGTGGCTCTGTCTCTGACCCACATTGAGCTATCTTATGTTTTCAGTGTTTGATGGTGGCTCTGTCTCTGACCCACATTGAGCTATCTTATGTTTTCAGTGTTTGATGGTGGCTCTGTCTCTGACCCACATTGAGCTATCTTATGTTTTCAGTGTTTGATGGTGGCTCTGTCTCTGACCCACATTGAGCTATCTTATGTTTTCAGTGTTTGATGGTGGCTCTGTCTCTGACCCACATTGAGCTATCTTATGTTTTCAGTGTTTGATGGTGGCTCTGTCTCTGACCCACATTGAGCTATCTTATGTTTTCAGTGTTTGATGGTGGCTCTGTCTCTGACCCACATTGAGCTATCTTATGTTTTCAGTGTTTGATGGTGGCTCTGTCTCTGACCCACATTGAGCTATCTTATGTTTTCAGTGTTTGATGGTGGCTCTGTCTCTGACCCACATTGAGCTATCTTATGTTTTCAGTGTTTGATGGTGGCTCTGTCTCTGACCCACATTGAGCTATCTTATGTTTTCAGTGTTTGATGGTGGCTCTGTCTCTGACCCACATTGAGCTATCTTATGTTTTCAGTGTTTGATGGTGGCTCTGTCTCTGACCCACATTGAGCTATCTTATGTTTTCAGTGTTTGATGGTGGCTCTGTCTCTGACCCACATTGAGCTATCTTATGTTTTCAGTGTTTGATGGTGGCTCTGTCTCTGACCCACATTGAGCTATCTTATGTTTTCAGTGTTTGATGGTGGCTCTGTCTCTGACCCACATTGAGCTATCTTATGTTTTCAGTGTTTGATGGTGGCTCTGTCTCTGACCCACATTGAGCTATCTTATGTTTTCAGTGTTTGATGGTGGCTCTGTCTCTGACCCACATTGAGCTATCTTATGTTTTCAGTGTTTGATGGTGGCTCTGTCTCTGACCCACATTGAGCTATCTTATGTTTTCAGTGTTTGATGGTGGCTCTGTCTCTGACCCACATTGAGCTATCTTATGTTTTCAGTGTTTGATGGTGGCTCTGTCTCTGACCCACATTGAGCTATCTTATGTTTTCAGTGTTTGATGGTGGCTCTGTCTCTGACCCACATTGAGCTATCTTATGTTTTCAGTGTTTGATGGTGGCTCTGTCTCTGACCCACATTGAGCTATCTTATGTTTTCAGTGTTTGATGGTGGCTCTGTCTCTGACCCACATTGAGCTATCTTATGTTTTCAGTGTTTGATGGTGGCTCTGTCTCTGACCCACATTGAGCTATCTTATGTTTTCAGTGTTTGATGGTGGCTCTGTCTCTGACCCACATTGAGCTATCTTATGTTTTCAGTGTTTGATGGTGGCTCTGTCTCTGACCCACATTGAGCTATCTTATGTTTTCAGTGTTTGATGGTGGCTCTGTCTCTGACCCACATTGAGCTATCTTATGTTTTCAGTGTTTGATGGTGGCTCTGTCTCTGACCCACATTGAGCTATCTTATGTTTTCAGTGTTTGATGGTGGCTCTGTCTCTGACCCACATTGAGCTATCTTATGTTTTCAGTGTTTGATGGTGGCTCTGTCTCTGACCCACATTGAGCTATCTTATGTTTTCAGTGTTTGATGGTGGCTCTGTCTCTGACCCACATTGAGCTATCTTATGTTTTCAGTGTTTGATGGTGGCTCTGTCTCTGACCCACATTGAGCTATCTTATGTTTTCAGTGTTTGATGGTGGCTCTGTCTCTGACCCACATTGAGCTATCTTATGTTTTCAGTGTTTGATGGTGGCTCTGTCTCTGACCCACATTGAGCTATCTTATGTTTTCAGTGTTTGATGGTGGCTCTGTCTCTGACCCACATTGAGCTATCTTATGTTTTCAGTGTTTGATGGTGGCTCTGTCTCTGACCCACATTGAGCTATCTTATGTTTTCAGTGTTTGATGGTGGCTCTGTCTCTGACCCACATTGAGCTATCTTATGTTTTCAGTGTTTGATGGTGGCTCTGTCTCTGACCCACATTGAGCTATCTTATGTTTTCAGTGTTTGATGGTGGCTCTGTCTCTGACCCACATTGAGCTATCTTATGTTTTCAGTGTTTGATGGTGGCTCTGTCTCTGACCCACATTGAGCTATCTTATGTTTTCAGTGTTTGATGGTGGCTCTGTCTCTGACCCACATTGAGCTATCTTATGTTTTCAGTGTTTGATGGTGGCTCTGTCTCTGACCCACATTGAGCTATCTTATGTTTTCAGTGTTTGATGGTGGCTCTGTCTCTGACCCACATTGAGCTATCTTATGTTTTCAGTGTTTGATGGTGGCTCTGTCTCTGACCCACATTGAGCTATCTTATGTTTTCAGTGTTTGATGGTGGCTCTGTCTCTGACCCACATTGAGCTATCTTATGTTTTCAGTGTTTGATGGTGGCTCTGTCTCTGACCCACATTGAGCTATCTTATGTTTTCAGTGTTTGATGGTGGCTCTGTCTCTGACCCACATTGAGCTATCTTATGTTTTCAGTGTTTGATGGTGGCTCTGTCTCTGACCCACATTGAGCTATCTTATGTTTTCAGTGTTTGATGGTGGCTCTGTCTCTGACCCACATTGAGCTATCTTATGTTTTCAGTGTTTGATGGTGGCTCTGTCTCTGACTTACATTGAGCTATCTTATGTTTTTAGTGTTTGATGGTGGCTCTGTCTCTGACCTACATTGAGATATCTCATGTTTTTAGTGTTTGATGGTGGCTCTGTCTCTGACCCACATTTAGATATCTCATGTTTTTAGTGTTTGATGGTGGCTCTGTCTCTGACCTACATTGAGCTATCTTATGTTTTCAGTGTTTGATGATGGCTCTGTCTCTGACCTACATTGAGCTATCTTATGTTTTCAGTGTTTGATGGTGGCTCTGTCTCTGACCTACATTGGGTGTTACCTGTACCGGTTTATGCTGGTTTGGGAAGCCCTGGAGAACATGCGGAGTACCTACTTTGAACAGTTTGTAGATGTGTCCTTTCTTGCTGTATGGGATGAGGTAGGTATATAAGTCATGTCATCTTAAATTTCTAGAGAAGAATTCTTACATACTGAATTTCATTGGAGCATAATAATGTTTAACAAAACAATAATTCACAAATACATCTATAGTGTGAAATTCATAGAGCATATGAATGTGTCAGTTTCATATGTATTATCAAAGTTGTTTTAGTTTACAGTTTATTATCCCAATGACATCTCTTAACTATCTAAACTTTTCCAAAATAGCTAGTAGCAAGTTGAATTAAACTGTTTCACTTTATCCTTAACTTGTTTACTTGAAAACGCCCCAGTGCTCTCTGTGAACAAACTGAACAATCTCTTGCATTGGTTTTGTTAGCTTACAGAGTCCATTTTGATTAGTGTTAGAACCAGCGGTGCCATGGTCATTCCTATATTCGTTAGCTAAAGCGTCGATGACAAATGCCTTACTTGACACAGAATTACTAGAGCAGTTATAGGTTCACAATCATTCACAGAATATTAAGATTAAAATGTCATTTATTTCTTTTAGATTCTTCAAGTTCAAGTTGGAGTCATTTTGTTCCTAGTTTTCATCAAATCACTGAGGTTGCTAAGATACAACAGGCTCTTCGCCCTATTTGGCAATGTCTGCAAACGAGTGCATAAAGAGTTCATTATATTCACTGTAAGTAAACCGGACATTTCAAAAACCCTGTTTCAAACAGGTTCAGTAACATATTTTTGTTGTTAACTGTCATATTTTGTTCAGTTAAGGTTGATAGAAAACTATATTTAAGTAACACATTGAGTGCATGATTGTAAATTAAGCATTCATTTTTTGCTATATAATGTATTGTAAAAGTGGACATTTTTTGCATTTGAATGTTTGCCTTGTATCCTTTTAAACCGATCGCATTGTGAAAATTTTAATTTAAGCAATATCTCTGAAATCTAAGTACAAACAATATTTTATCTGTCTTTCATCTATAAATAAATATTCACATGTGGATATTTATTCCCCAAACAATTTGTTTTTTGGGGGGATGGTTTATAGGAATCGCGCTATCTGTCCGTCCATCAGTCTGTCCATCAGTCCGTCCATGATCTTTGTAAGTGCAACTCCTCCTAAACTGTGTGTTGCATTTTTTTGTAATTTAACACAGCAAATGAACATCATATGTGGATGTGCATGAAGTAAGGAATTGGCATGTTGACAATTCTTCCTTGAGTTATGGCCCTTGAAATTATTAAGTACCCAGTAAGCGCAAGTGAGGGGTATACATTATTGTATCTCTGTGAGCTCACTCATGATTTCTCTAGTTTCACATCAATTTACTCGACTTGAAAAACACAAACCTTTCCACATCGCAAAAATGTCCACTTTAACAGTATATAAATGTTGCATTGAGGATTTATCTAGTTATGCTATGAAATACTGTATACTGTTTGATATTTTCATAATTTGTCAATACAAAACACAAAACGATTTCCTTGTTCTTCCATCAGGCTCTATTCTGTGGATTACTCTTGGCCTTCTCCAGTCTTGGACTCCTCCTGTTTGGCTCCTTTTGTTGGTCATTCCACGACTACTGGACCACATTGTTCACGTTGATGTCCCTGATGACCGGCCACTATCAACATCCTGGCAAAGAACATACAATGACCTACTTCCTGCGTGTCTTTGTTTTCTGTTTTTGCGTGTTCTTCACAGGGTTGCTCACCTCTTATGTAAGTATAACATTTGTGGTCCTACTGTCGTAAATTGTAGAATACAACCAGTCTAGCGACTCGACACTTCAATTCAGAAAACAGAGCTGTTATTCAGGGCAGTCTTTTAATTTGTTTCCAGAAACAAAGTCTAGAGTGATAGATATCATGCAGTAGTGATTCTTTCAATGTTCATACTTGCCAACTAATTGAAATTTCCATGGGGGAGATTTTACAAGCTCGAACATAAACAAAATGTGTGTTAACCCCTAGAGACAAAATAATCCATTAAAATGACATTTTTTGAGCTGTCTATCGGGTGAAATCATCAGATATTAGAAAAAAGAAATAGTTTAGCAAATTCACTCGTTGAAAATGCTGAATTTTAAGGTCCGAAATCATGAATGTACCGCCAAATAGGGAGAGTTCCCAAGTATTAATGGGGTTTTTTCCTGTTGATTATTATTCCTACAAGATTATCAGAGGCTGCAAACACAAAGTTTCTTTTTGACCAAGGAAATCATCGAGTAACTGTTTCATATCATACTCT
The DNA here is from genome assembly GCF_002113885.1 of Mizuhopecten yessoensis. Lineage (NCBI taxonomy): Eukaryota > Metazoa > Mollusca > Bivalvia > Pectinida > Pectinidae > Mizuhopecten > Mizuhopecten yessoensis. The sequence continues at coordinate 151,292 of NW_018480067.1, read as the reverse complement.
CCAATTAATACACTGCGACACATACATGTATGTAATTGACCGTTGTGGTCCCAACTTCAAATAGCGGTGATGTAAAATGTGTTTTTTACTAAAAGATGAAAAAGTTGTAAGATTATTCATTAGATAATGATCTTGGATTTCATTTTTCCCCATTTTCTGTTTGCATAGGTGATAGCTTTCCTGTCATTCCGATTTAGAGTTTACCGCAGAAAACAGAGTGACATTCTGGCAATGAGCGGACGTGATGCGCTGCTGTTTTTTTGGAAGCAGTTCCTGATGTGGACAGGGATACGCTATGAACCGCCAGTACATGAACCAGAAAATGAACTGCCAGCAGTAAGTTGACCAAGGAAGTACGGTAGTCTAGTGGTAGGACGGCTCGTGACCGGAGGGTTACTGGTTTGAGTCACGTCATGGCACTGTGTTGTATCTTTGAACAAGATACTTTACTCCACTTGTACCAGTGTATTCAGCTGTAAATGAGTACATGGTTGGGCAGTGCTAGAATTGTAGAATGCTAGCTGTGAGCACCGAAATGGCAGCCCCGGCTGTATGCTCCCCCGGGAGTTGAGAAAGGTATTGGCTGGTTGCAAAGGCCCAATAACCACAGATAATAATTTGCGAACCGCTTCGAGATGACCTATGATCTATAGGTTATGATAAAGCTGTATATAAGAACCTCAAATTATTATTATAATTATAACCATTTACATGCTTAGTGAGTTATCTGAATTTCTCAAAGAGAAATGTTTATGTCAAAATTCAATTCCAAATTATTGAAACAAAAATTTATCCTTTTAAGCAAACACACCTATTTTAATGGTAAGAAAATGCATTTAATTTTCATCACTGTTTAATATGTTTCAAGAACTAATGCTTGCTTAATTCTGGTTTAAAAAGTATGTAAGGAAAATTTATTTAAAGTCTTAAGTATTATTTTACATTAAAATCATCTGTGGACTAATTTCTATGCTAAATACAAACCTGTAAATCAAATATTTACCTCAAAACCATGGCAGACAAATCCTGTACTGGAACTATAGAGGATGTCTGGAAATGAAACACAATGTGTGTATGCCACTCTAACATATATACGTTTCTTGTTTGCAGGAGTTCACCATGGTGGAGATTGAATATCAGGTGGATGAATTGTATTTCCGAATAAATGCACTGTCAGGATTGCACAGTCTTCCGGAGAAACCTACTGGGTATCTGACAGACTCTGATGGAACCTACGGAGTTGGAGACGACGGCATATCTAGTGGGGGTTCAGAGGTCAGTTAAATCTGACACTGAATTGGAAATTATTCTTTTAATTGGCTCCTGGTTATCAAGATATAGTATAAATCTTCTTATACTGTCATTGTTTGTCCAGCAGACTGTTGGCATCATAATATAAAGGGTGATGGGTGGGGGGTGGGGGTGGGGGTAGTAACGCTGACAGAACACTGACCTCTGTCAGTGAGATAAACCTGTATGGGTGGAGTCGTGTAGGCAATCAACCTGTAAACCAATCAACCTCAGGGGGGTAATTATATACATTGAGGAAGATACACCACAAGCATTGTCGAGAATAGAAATAAGGAAAACATGACCTTGAGATACATTGGCAGTAAGCGAGGGACAAATAACTTGAGTGGCATTATATCAAGGTTATATACTTAATGCATTGCTTATCTACATAATGAATCTACCAAATGAAAAGAAGATTAATTGTATATTGTATCTGTGGTAAAAAGAACTTCACACTTCCATGTACCTGAATTTTATCTTGTACATGTATCCCCTGGCAAAAATTGTCAATATATCTTCTCCATACCTCTCATTTAGTGTGTTCAGGCCTGAGCAATATGCATCTAATGGACTATTGTATATCTAAGTCATGTTTGTTAAATTCTATGTAACAATCAGTAAGTCTTTAACTACAGATGCAGCAGGGTGAAGAAGAGCGCCTTGACCATCGCGTCCAGCAGATTGAGGACTATCTGTACTCCCAGGAACCCTACTTGGCCCAGCTTCTCAAGATGGACAACACTGACCCCGATCTTCTGTCGCAGGAGAAAGAGAAACAGCTCAAGTGAGTACAGGACCTTGCAATGCTGGGTACTGTTACTGCTGATGGGTTCAATAATATCGCCTCAATATTGAGAACCTAAGGAAATATGGTGTTATGATTTTACCTTTATAATATTTAGAAACTTCAGCCGAACATAATCCTGTAGCTCTCCTGTAAAGCTTTTAGAAAATAAGCAAATACATTTCTATCATGTTTCTTGGTAAACTAGACAGAAAAGCTATTGCTATAATTTCACCTTTATAGTTTGGGAAACTGAACAAATATATTCCTATATATATAATCTTCATAAATATATTAATACAACCACTGATATGTTTTATAATTTGATTTTTACAATAATAAGGAAAAAGGAAATATAATCGTATGATTTTAACCTTACAATTTTGAGAGAAGAAGCTATCGTATTTCTATAATTTTTGGATGCTTAACAAATATATCTCTGTAATTTCACCTTTACTGTTTTGGGAAACTAAGCAAATATGTATCTTACAATTTTTGCAAACTAGGTAAATACATTCTTATAATTTCACCATAACAAGGAAACTTAAAGGCCACTTTCGCGTATATGGTTGAACCTGGAAGAAAACTACAGGCACAGATCTAAACTGAGGCTGACCTCAGGAATATTCGGCACATTTAGATTGAGGGGTTCAGACGTACCTGACAGATACTAAAATGCTGACTATCGCTAGTTCGCGTTATTTCTTGCTAAAACAATGTCAAGCCACATGTAGTTTTAAAGATACGTTATGTAATTCAGTGGACGCGTGAAAGAAGGAAAAACTATTTTTAGCTCAGCTTATAGAACGGTCCAAGTGCCTTCGTTTATCGTGCAATATGTCTGTGCCACATGTACCTTTTCATCCGGGATCACGAATGTAGCCTAAGCAAATAAAGTCTTAAAATCTCAATGATTTCAATATGAAAGTTTTTGAAAACTAAGCAGATATGTTTCCTGTTATCCTATTTATATAGAACTGGTCTGTGTTTATTGCAGGTCACAGGTATATTCCTGTTATCCTATTTATATAGAACTGATCTGTGTTTATTGCAGGTCACAGTTATATTCCTGTTATCCTATTTATATAGAACTGGTCTGTGTTTATTGCAGGTCACAGGTATATTCCTGTTATCCTATTTATATAGAACTGGTCTGTGTTTATTGCAGGTCACAGGTATATTCCTGTTATCCTATTTATATAGAACTGGTCTGTGTTTATTGCAGGTCACAGGTATATTCCTGTTATCCTATTTATATAGAACTGGTCTGTGTTTATTGCAGGTCACAGGTATATTCCTGTTATCCTATTTATATAGAACTGGTCTGTGTTTATTGCAGGTCACAGGTATATTCCTGTTATCCTATTTATATAGAACTGGTCTGTGTTTATTGCAGGTCACAGGTATATTCCTGTTATCCTATTTATATAGAACTGGTCTGTGTTTATTGCAGGTCACAGGTATATTCCTGTTATCCTATTTATATAGAACTGGTCTGTGTTTATTGCAGGTCACAGGTATATTCCTGTTATCCTATTTATATAGAACTGGTCTGTGTTTATTGCAGGTCACAGGTATATTCCTGTTATCCTATTTATATAGAACTGGTCTGTGTTTATTGCAGGTCACAGGTATATTCCTGTTATCCTATTTATATAGAACTGGTCTGTGTTTATTGCAGGTCACAGGTATATTCCTGTTATCCTATTTATATAGAACTGGTCTGTGTTTATTGCAGGTCACAGGTATATTCCTGTTATCCTATTTATATAGAACTGGTCTGTGTTTATTGCAGGTCACAGGTATATTCCTGTTATCCTATTTATATAGAACTGGTCTGTGTTTATTGCAGGTCACAGGTATATTCCTGTTATCCTATTTATATAGAACTGGTCTGTGTTTATTGCAGGTCACAGGTATATTCCTGTTATCCTATTTATATAGAACTGGTCTGTGTTTATTGCAGGTCACAGGTATATTCCTGTTATCCTATTTATATAGAACTGGTCTGTGTTTATTGCAGGTCACAGGTATATTCCTGTTATCCTATTTATATAGAACTGGTCTGTGTTTATTGCAGGTCACAGGTATATTCCTGTTATCCTATTTATATAGAACTGGTCTGTGTTTATTGCAGGTCACAGGTATATTCCTGTTATCCTATTTATATAGAACTGGTCTGTGTTTATTGCAGGTCACAGGTATATTCCTGTTATCCTATTTATATAGAACTGGTCTGTGTTTATTGCAGGTCACAGGTATATTCCTGTTATCCTATTTATATAGAACTGGTCTGTGTTTATTGCAGGTCACAGGTATATTCCTGTTATCCTATTTATATAGAACTGGTCTGTGTTTATTGCAGGTCACAGGTATATTCCTGTTATCCTATTTATATAGAACTGGTCTGTGTTTATTGCAGGTCACAGGTATATTCCTGTTATCCTATTTATATAGAACTGGTCTGTGTTTATTGCAGGTCACAGGTATATTCCTGTTATCCTATTTATATAGAACTGGTCTGTGTTTATTGCAGGTCACAGGTATATTCCTGTTATCCTATTTATATAGAACTGGTCTGTGTTTATTGCAGGTCACAGGTATATTCCTGTTATCCTATTTATATAGAACTGGTCTGTGTTTATTGCAGGTCACAGGTATATTCCTGTTATCCTATTTATATAGAACTGGTCTGTGTTTATTGCAGGTCACAGGTATATTCCTGTTATCCTATTTATATAGAACTGGTCTGTGTTTATTGCAGGTCACAGGTATATTCCTGTTATCCTATTTATATAGAACTGGTCTGTGTTTATTGCAGGTCACAGGTATATTCCTGTTATCCTATTTATATAGAACTGGTCTGTGTTTATTGCAGGTCACAGGTATATTCCTGTTATCCTATTTATATAGAACTGGTCTGTGTTTATTGCAGGTCACAGGTATATTCCTGTTATCCTATTTATATAGAACTGGTCTGTGTTTATTGCAGGTCACAGGTATATTCCTGTTATCCTATTTATATAGAACTGGTCTGTGTTTATTGCAGGTCACAGGTATATTCCTGTTATCCTATTTATATAGAACTGGTCTGTGTTTATTGCAGGTCACAGTTATATTCCTGTTATCCTATTTATATAGAACTGGTCTGGGTTTATTGCAGGTCACAGTTATATTCCTGTTATCCTATTTATATAGAACTAATCTGTGTTTATTGCAGGTCACAGTTATATTCCTGTTATCCTATTTATATAGAACTGGTCTGGGTTTCTCTGCAAGTCACAAATACATTCCTGTAGTCCTTTTTATATAGAACTGGTCTGCGTTTCTTTGTAGGTCACACCTGGAAATGGAGATTTTCCGCCAGCTTCAGATTCAGAGACAAGATACTGACCAGCCCACAAGTTCAAAGGTCAAGGCAGGCAGTTCACAAGGCAAGAAGGTTGAAGTTGATGGGGTCAAAGGTCAGTTGATATTATTTCAATAGAAGGAAAAATGTTTAAAGCAAGTCAACAAAACTTAAGAATTTTTTTTCATAAGTACTAAAGGCATAAAATAATTTGTTTAGCATTCCAGGAACAGTCTTTCAAGAAAAGATTTCTTTCATTTATATGCCATGCTTAATTAAGACTTTTCAAATGAATAGCATTCAATCAAGGTATGTAAGTATTAGACAGTCTAAGTTGTATATTACCATAAATAATTTTAGTTAAAAATGCTCAAAAAGGCTTAATTCTCATAAACATGAATATTGGGATATTCTTCCTCTTTTTCTTCCTCTCTTAACAAACATACCAAAAAATTATATATCTTTCTTTCAAAACGAGATAATATATTACACATTTACATGTATTGTTTAATTTTATTACAGGTGTGGTTAAAGATGGTGGTTCGGACAACCAGAAGAAAAGTGTCTTTTCTTATGCCCCTCCTGATGAATCAAACTCTAATGAAAGTTGTGACATTGACCCTCAAACCAGCTCCTCCTCCAACCCAGAGTCACCAAGGGATCATGACAAGAGCGGGAGTAAGGCAATTGCTGAGAAACAAGTGCGTGTGTCAGTAGGTCAGACTGATAAATCTGGGTCACAATCTTCTGACTCGGACAAAGGCTTGTTTACAAAAGGACTTAAGAACGAGGTCAAACAGAAAAAACCTGAACCTCCTCCGAAGCCAACATTTATTAAACATAGCATACGTGATGTTGTATCCCATGATGCATCTCGCCCAGGAGGAAGTCCTGCCCTTCGGCAGTTACGGTCAAGTCTCAACACCATAGAGAGGCTCTCGTTCAAGGGAGATAACAGTGGTAGTAGCTTTACTACCGAGTCCAGTTCAGGATCGGAGCAGGACGCAATTCATGGAATGCAGAGACCACATGGAAAACAGCGTAACTTACGGAAAACAAAATCACGTGGGAAAGGCAAAGGTTCGGTCAATCTAACAGGAAGTCTTCTGGATGAGCTGGATACGGAAGACAAAGAAGAGCTCGAACAATATGAATTTGAAATTCAAAACACAGAGGATCAAGTAGAGCAAGAGACTACCAGTGGCCAATCAGACTCGGCCAATAAAACACCTTGTGACAAAAGACCAATTGACAAGGAGCCAATCAAAGAGCAGGAGACTGCTGAAAATAAAGAGGAAGTGGAGAGATGCTCTGTGAAAGACTCAATAAAAGCTTTTGAAAAACGTGCAGGGAACAGTTAATACTTACAGTCAGGACCTGTAGTATGTAGGGCATTAGAAATATGTATATTGACATTCGTTAAACTTTTCATTAAAATATGTACATTTGTATATATAAGAATCTTGCATTTTTATCAAGACATTTTGATTTCTAAAAGAAAATCTAAAATTATAAATTATATACAGTCAACCTTTAATGTTTCGAACTCTGCAGGACCCTCGCGGAAAATTTGAAACATCAGCTCACGAATGTTAAACATTGAACATCGACATTCTGTACATAAGACATAGTGTGATTCTTAAATTGTGTGACTAAACACAGGTTAAGAAATTTAATTTGAAATATATAAATATTAAATTAACAGTACACCTGAAATAAGACTTGTATGTTTATATGCACAGTATTTCAACATTCTGGTACATGTACATTTTTTAATGATTTCATAACAAGTGATTATACTTCGAAACAGCAAGATTTGACTAGTAAAAGTTTGATTCATGAATAGATTTATTAGTAGTGTTATATATAGGGGGAAATCTGGACTTTGCTATAAGTTCAATACATCAATTAATTAGACCCTTCAAAGCTTGATTTATGGAAGTTAGACTGTATTTTCCTGGTGCTACTATAGAAATCATTGATTTAAAAAGAAGCTTTGTTCCTAGATAATATCGTCAGAGTAGTAGATTTGTGTGAAGTCAGTTCTGTGGAATCTTGTTTCCTCTATCAGCTTTTATAAGTTCCTGGAACACACAAAAAATATAAGACCTTTCATGTCCTTCAGAGTCTAACATCAGTACCAGTACTTCTATATACCTCAAACTCATAACGTTTTTGTCAAATTATTTTAAATTATCTCATTTTCTTCCTTTATGGGAAAAAACCCTTATGCATGAAATTCATTTTAAGTTCCGTCCAAAATAGTCATATTGTACCCTCCCATCCAATAGTAGATTATGTATAATTACAAATTTTACAATTTTTGTTTTGTCCAATCATGGTTCACATTTGTATTGCTTAGCAATATATATTTAGTAATTTTCCATTCAAAGTATATATATTTTGTATATACACATGTATACAATATAAGTAACATATGTATACAAAGTAGGTATATACATTTTGTGTATAAATAAAATATTATATACAATTATATCGTACATATATTATATTCATCTTTGTAATCATCATCAGTTCATTTTATATCTATTACATATTTACATGTTTTACTTTGTCATCAAATGACCATGGAAGTGTCCTACACAGGTACTTCAGAAATTATCATATTATCTACAGGTTTTATTTAGAGTAATAAACTTAATAACAAAGATACTTCTAAGTCTTAATGCTTTGTTATTAGGTCACCTGAGACAAAGTCTCAAGTGACCTATATTGCGATCGCCTTTTGTCCGTCGTCGTCCGTCGTCCGTTGTCCGTCCGTAAACAATTTACATTTTCGACTTCTTCTCCAAATCCCCTGAACCAATTTCAATGAAATTTTGCAGGGACCTTCCATGGACAAAGGTCAACAAAAATAGTTGCCGGTTTAGTCCTAAGCCCCCAGGGGCCTGAGGGGCGGGGCCAAAAAGGGTCAAATTGACTAAAATTTCAAAAATCTTCTTCTC